>NC_063195.1:27841462-27888962 GCF_017589495.1 Alosa alosa | reverse complement strand
GAGTGCACAAGTGCTTGGACTGTTTACGATTTAATCCCGAACAGGTTTCCCTCATTCTCGACATGGCACGGGGCTCAGTGGTCATTGGCAACGGGGTGCGCAATCAGACCCGAAGACAGGAAACCAACTGCAGGGGTCAGCTGCCGTGATGATACAATGTTGCGCAAGAGTCGTCTTGACAGTTTTAAGAGACATTTTCATGGACAGGTTCTAAGCCCATTCATATTTCTCATTAATGTAACAGTATTTATGTGCAAATGGGACCGGCCTACTATATATTCATACTGTGCAAAAGTCTTGGGCAAGTCTTAGGCAGAGAGCAGGAAACACCGTATTTATATACACATAAAATTTAATTTTTGTTCTGATACCAGTCTCAAGCTGGATTTGTTGTTTTAGCGGTGTTATAATAATGACCAGTCACCCACCAGGCCACTGCAGAAGCTGCTGGTAGATCCAGCTACGATGGAGGTCTCGATATCAGCTGCTGACTTGGCATGGCTCACCCTAAAACATTTTGGCATGGCACAAAGTGGAGGAGCCACCTGAAACATACTGTACATCCCTGGGGACCCTATTTAGCTTGCCTCATCAAGGCTCTTTGAATAGAAATCTTTGGTCACGTATTATCCACTTTAGGTGAGCAATAAACTCTTCCAGCTGTAGCTTTTCAATGAGATCTTCGATCTGTCAAAGTGTCGTCATCTCCTTCACACTTCTGATACCAATGTGTCAGAGCCAGCACCAGTGCCAGTACCAGTCATTATAACACTGCTAAAACAACCAATCGAATAGATGCAGAAGACTAGAACCTGAACCAGAAAGGCATATTTTCTTTTGTTTTTTATATTGTCTGATTGAATTCTAATAAAGACAATGAGAAATCAATATATATGGTCATCATAACGTGAAACAACAAATCTAATGGGTGGCTAAAACTTTTGCACTGTATATATATATATATATATATTGGATTTTTGTACATTAATCTGATTTTTTGACTTTTCTGACAAATTTGACTTTCAATCTTCCCTATGGAATGATATTTTAGGCCCAGCGGGTTGGCACGTGTTGTTTATTCTGCCCTGTGACATCTGAGGCAACCCCTCAGAAAAAAAGAAAAAACTAAACCTGCCTTTTTAAGAGGATCATCATACAATTAACAAACCTCGCCAATCGCCATAGCCCTCATCACCAGCTTTGTTTGTTTGTCCTTTCTCAGACTTCTCCGTTTACAGGCATTCATACCGCGCCACCAGTGACCAGCTGCTTAGCTGCCCGCCTCCCTGGCCCTGCCCACCCCCCACCCACCTCCTCTCCCCTGACCCCATCACCCACCGGTCCCTCGGGTATACCAGAGACGGTCCCGGCACACCCTGGCCAGGAAAGGCCCAGGATCGATTTACGGCCTACTTGAAAAGAGGGTCTTTGAGACGACCAGGCACAATGGGGTTCATGGGGTGGTGGGGTAGGACTGGGGGGGGGGGGGGTTTAGGGCTATTGTAGCGTAGCTCGACTCCGACAGAGGGGCACCCTGAGTTGGCTCGTGCTCAAGAGATCCTCAGCTGGAGGGAGTCGAGTGGTCAGGCTACCAGAGGTGTGCACCTGAGACGTGGTTGCCTCTTCAGTATGTGTGTGTGTGTGTGTGTGTGTGAGAGAGAGAGAGAGAAGGAGAAAGAGAGAGAGAGAGACAGAGAGAGTTAATGTGTGTTTGCTCATGTATCTGTATTTTTCTCTCTTTATGTATATGACTGGCCTCCAATCTCCCTCGCTTCCACGAGATCCTTTCCTCAATCAACTGCACATGCCAGACTTAATCAAGGCACCTGTAATTATCTTAGCCAGTTCTTAATCAGGATTCATCAATTATCTTTTGCCCTCTTAATTAAGGTATTAGTAATTATATCAATGTATTAGTCATTTATTTAGTGTGTTCTTGTTTAAGGCATTTGTAATTATATGGTGATGTTGTTGGTGATTATTTGGTGATGTTGTTGTTGTCATCATGAAGAGAACACACTTGAGTGGACAATATTTGAGTTCCATGCTTGGTTGTGTGATATTGTTCTAATGTAAGTAGAATATAATTTCACTGACATTAAAGGTTTTAAAGGTGTTGTCTCTGATATTAACCTAGTGCTAATTGTTGTGAAATTCCTTGAATTGTTCCACACTTCAGCTTTTTATTCTATGATGCCCCAAAACCAAAACTCATTTGCAGTCCTCTACTCTTCTCTGTAAATCAAAAACAAAGAAAGTACCTAACTTGGGCATTTAAAGATGGTCTATATAGTGTGAAACCAAATCAAGGTTGAAACCAGATACATTTGTGCTAGCTATTCAGAGAGGATTTCAATAAGCAGGAACATCAGTGACAGATGATAATGCTTGCTGAAGAAATACAGGGTTTTAACCTGTCCTGGCCACAGTAACACACACATGCACGCATGAATGCACACACGCACACGCACACACACACACACACACACACACGCACGCACGCACGCACGCACACACACACACAAACACACACACCCTTCCTCAACCCCAATCCCCTTTACTGTAATCCTTTCATGCCCACCTGTAGGCATCCACCTTATGTGATACATAAGGATTATTGTATCATGTAGCATCAAATCTGTGAGCTCCACACACCTATTGATCAAAGGCGAGACTAGGCCTATCCCTCTCTCTTTCAAATCTATTTTCCCATGACACACTAGGCCTTTTCACACAGAGATCACGCTAAATTTGCGGGAAGAGGGGACGTCTTTTTGCCGTCTTTTTGTGCCTGAAAGCGAGGTGAAAATGTGCCGGACTGCTGATCTGTTCACATGATGCGGCATTTTGGGGAGCCAGGAGGCAGGATCAGCTATAGTAAATGAAATTGTGACGTGCAACAGGGGGCGTGTAGAGTGATAGTCGTAGGCCTTATGTGCGTGGGCCTTTAGATACAGCAGGTGTATGGTTTCAAAAGCCATGACGGGAGAACCGACTGCACTTTGGTTGCTGTTAGAATGTTACATTCTTGCGATAGATGTCTTCAGACAATAAATTTGGAAGGGAAATTGAAGAGAAGAGTTGCCCCTTGCCTTGGCCGTACAATGTACTGTGCATACAATTTATTCATGAAATCGCTCAATATTAAAACAATAAAAATAGCTTGTGTACTGTCTTAATTGAAACATGCTTCGCGCACAAATGATAGCCTAGTGCAAAGAGAATGGACATCTCAACATAAGGATACATTAGAAGATGATGATTAGTGTAAACTTTGTCACACGACGTGATAAGCAGTTCTTTAAAAACGCAACGTTCCATTCAGGGATAAATCATTCAAGCGTGGGCCTATAGTGCTCGTCATGAAAAGAAAAAAGCAGCTTAATATTTTTCAGGTGTTTAACAGTAGGCCTAGTCGCACTGTTAGCAGTTATGCCGAAGAAGATTATTAGGCATTGCATCCTGTCACTCAACATCGCAGTTCGGGTTGATAAGATTCAGTTAATGCGAGTATGGATCGTCTCAAAGTTTGGGACAACCAAACAGCAGTGTAGAGCAAATCCTAATTGTTAGGTTACAATAGCTGTCTTTTCTTTAGGCCTGGGCCTATCGGAAATCGCGACATAAGCACATTGGTTTCTTTTTTCTTTTCTTTCTTGTTCGCGTGTTGGGTAGTGAAGCGATAATGCATTTAAAGCATACATCATGTGAGCCAGAGCCGATATGGCCAGAACTGCTGCTCTGTAAAGGTATTTCTGTCTCACCCAAATTTGCTGAACTACTTGTGAAGTAGCCTATTCATCACAGACATCACATGTATCACACGAAAGAGCTTTTTCTCAGCCTTTAAACGATGTTAGTGGTTAGTTGTTGTGGTAAACGGTTCGCGAGAAATATAACTTTAATTTAATCGTATTTTTTTGCGCCCGTCTCCCTACCCATTCATCTTGGTGGAATACTTCGCGAACTTTCCCTCAACACATGACAAACCATATATCAGAATAAACAGCAGACTTTACCGAACATAAAGGTGTAAAGCATTCCCCTGCACAGTTAGCCATTCCAGAGTAATCCGGGTTTAAATTTGCAGCAATGTCTTTATGCATGTCTCCAACATGATTTTAGATGATAGATAGATAGATAGATACTTTATGGATCCTCAAGGGGAAATTCAAGATTTTATAACAGGCCAAATACAAAATAAATGTTACAAATATCGCCTAGATAAGCATTACAATCAGAGGATATACATATAGGGCAGACAGACGCTAGTGAGTTCATGCTTGGTTTATCGCTGGATTTTAAGATTGCATTCCAAGCTACAATCAACTCTAGCAGGCATTGAATGACTGGAGACTTTGTGAATTTATAGATTGACATAATGTGCTGTCTCTGCGATTGCTGCTTTTGATCAGTTAGATTTATTTGCAATCTCCTGTGGCGGGCTGGACATAGCATTGAAACCGCCCAGATTCCCCTTTCCGCCTTGACTCATTCACACTGGTGACGGAACGAAAAAACTCGGCAAAATGTCTAGGGGGCTTGGTAGTAAATTTGGCGAGACACTTTGTCCCGCCGTTCCGCCTCGGTCTATGTGAAAGGGACAGTCGTTCCGCGATTCTGTCAGGCTACAGTGTGTGTGTGTGTGTGTGTGTGTGTGTGTGGCTATGTGTGTGTGTGTGTGTGTGTGTGTGTGTCTGTCTGTGTGTGTGTGTGTGTGTGTGTGTGTTTGTGTGTGTGTGTGTGTGTGTGTGTGTGTGTGTGTGTGTTTCATTTGTAACCTCGAAAACATGTTTGTGGGCCTTTCACATAAAATCAGTGGAGGAATTTCCTTTCAATATACACTAGATGGCAGCAAAGTCTTAGTTTCTCTGTTTTTTGCTACAACTGTTCTGTAAGTTTTTACAGAACAGTGTTTTGGGAATAAGGTTTGTGACTGGTCAGAACTATTTGTCTCAGAGGTTTCAGTCTGTGAAGTCAGGAAATGTTCAGTCAGAGGAAGGTTTTGCTGAAGCAGTTTTTATGTCACTGTTAAGACTATGGAGACGTAATTTATAAAAAGGCTCTGCCCTAAGATTTATTACTGCACACATTGTTCTGGCTATTGTTCTGATCACTGTGTCCTTTATGATAAAGCGGGATGGTCATCTCTAGCAGAGATGACAAATGAACACAGATGGTTATGGTTATGGTTATGGATTTAGCAGACGCCTTTGTCCAAAGCGACACATAAATACAAAACAACATAATAATATTTAAAATTGAACAGGGAACAGATTAAAATGTAGGTCAAATATAGTAAGGAGAATAGTTGTAGTACACAATAATATCAATTCAAGCAATAGCCTAATAAAAAGCAATGTAAAAAAGGGGAAAGGCAATAATAAAACAATAATGTCAATTCAATCAATAATATAAAAACAATGACATGCTAAGACTACATTAAGGAGAATATCAATAATAAACAATAATGTCAAATTAATTAACTGCCCAATTAAAATAAAACAACATTATATAAACCATAACACATAAGCGCTTAAACAACTAAGTATATGTTGAATAGGAATGTCTTTAGACCCCTCTTAAACGACCCATACAGATATTTCTTTATCTATGAAGCTACTGTTGGAACGTTACTATTTCATTTTTAACTATTCTCGAATGGATTTCTGACTCCTATCAGACCAGCAAAAGACTGTTTAATGCTAAATATTCCTCATTTTTATTCTGAGCTGGGAAAGTCAGCCTATATTGCTATAATGCCCCTTCTTTCAAATGTTAGGCCTATGGATTTTTATTGTTAACTTTGCTTTTGGATTATTTATGTACTTTTAATAACAACTGCTATGTACTATGTTTCTGTTTTTTAAATTGTGATTGTAATCTTTGCATCAATTTCTGAGAATTATGTATTAGCAAGATTCCAAACAAATATTTTGTGCCAAAACTTCCTTGGACTCAAGCAGATAACTTTTCAAAAGTATCTGAATGACCAACAATGTCACATACCCTTGCTATTAGTCTTTATGCCCGTCTACTTGACCCATATCTCGTGTTCAGGTCAGGAAAATGTACACCTGGTACATTTGGTACTAGTACACAATAGGTTCAGAAAGTGTTAATACACTCATATTTTTCCCACAGAGAATGGAACATATGCTAAGCCAATTAAGTGTCCAAACGAGAGAGTGTGTCCACAGAAACTGATTGCTATGCCTACGTTAACCTTTCAAATTTCATTAAAGATCCCTTTACTATGTTTGCATTTCAACCGAACCGCTGTGTGGCGTGTAGGTAATAAGTGATGAATTCTGATGACCAAAGATCATCTAAGCGACCATTCTCACCATCTAAGACGGGCGACAGCACCACCAGCCTTGTTTTACGCGCACCAGTTGAGCTTAGCTGAGGTCATTGGCCTGCTATATCATCGAGATGGCCCAACAAGAGTATAAGCTTCTGGGTGACAAACTTTTCACCTACAAGGGCACCGTATTACCAGTAGATGACACACAGGAGCTGACGACGGAGTACATAGACAGTCTAGAGAGCTTTGAGATCAGAGAAAGCGATGTCTTTGTGGTTACCTTCCCCAAGTCCGGTGAGTCAGACTGCATGCTTTTTTGGGGTTGTACATTATTATTATTATTATTATTATTATTATTATTATTATTATTATTATTATGTTTGCGCTTGCACAGATGTAGTCATCAACTTATATGTAGAGGAGTCCCAGTAAACTTAAAAGAAAAGAAAAAAATACATTACGTTTTTCACACTACCCTAGCCTATATCATAGAAAAAAGGGAATTTCCCTCATCTAAAGTTGCAATAGTTGCTTCTCATGTTCCTTTTTACTGCTTCAAAATGTTCAAATAGTCTGTGTTGAAATGATATATATTACAGTAAGTAGACCTATTCCATAACTAGTGGTACGGAATGGTGAATTCAATATTCTACTGAAAGCACACAAGGGTGTTCTGCACACAGACTGCACACATGTATTTGAATGTGCATGTCATCTCACTGTGAGTGAACTCTCACATGATATATAAGAGGCGTAACCCTTAGACTCAAGTCATATAGGTAAATGTTTGTCCAATGGACACGTGGGCTACTGTACTAGGCTGTAAACATTAGTGGATGGAGTGGTTAGATTTTTATGGGGGGGTGGGGTTTTGCATGTAAAGTTCAGTTATCATCTTTTTCTTCTACTTCCACACCTCTTGCTCTGTCTCACGCACGCACGTGTGTGTGTGTGTGTGTGTGTGTGTGTGTGTGTGTGTGTGTGTGTGTGTGTGTGTGTGTGTGTGTGTGTGTGTGTGTGTGTAATGCGTGTGTGTCTTTGCGTGTGTGTGTGTGTGTGTGTGTGTGTGTGTGTGTGTGTGTGTGTGTGTGTGTCTGTGTCTGTGTGTGTGTGTATACTTGTGTATGTACTTGTTGTGTGTGTGTGTGTTTGTGTGTGTGTCTCTCTCTGTCACTCAGGCACGGTATGGACTCAGCGCATCATCACTCTCATATATGAGGAGGACTTCCCCGAGCAGGCCAACGAGATCACCTTTGAGCGCATGCCCTGGCTAGAGTTCCTGGAGAAGGGCAAGGACTACACCACACGGCCCTCGCCCCGCCTCTTCTGCTCCCACCTGCACTCCCACCTCATGCCCCGTGGCCTACAGCAGGGCCGGGGCAAGGTGAGTGGAGCAGGGCGCCCAGGATCAACCACACACTTACCAAGACCTCCACACCCAGATAAGAAGAGCTCAGCGACAAAAATGCAAAAAATCATATCTGCATTTTCACAAATATTTAAAATCATGCCCTTTTTTGTGCATTATGTATACTGTATGTATATGTATATATGTGTATATATACATATATATATACATTACAAACATTGTTACACTTCATCAATACACTATAAATTGTAAGCATATATGTATTCTTTTTTCTCTCTCTCTCTCTCTCTCTCTCTTAAGCAGTGATAAACACCAATCCTATCTGCACCTTTATATCATTCTACTTGCTCTCTTCTTTCAGATCATCTATGTGATGAGGAACCCCAAAGATGCCATGGTGTCATATTTTCACTTTGCCAAATTCATGAAGAAGCTGGACTCTCCTCCTGACTATGACGGAATGTTGGAGAAGTTCATGTCTGGGTGGAGTAAGTTGATGAGAATTGTCTTGACCTCATATACCGATTTATCTGGTTTTTCTCAATCACTGGACAGGACTACAAGTACAAGTAAAAAAAAAATGTTGATGAAATTGATTTCTTTACATCTATAATAATCTATCTGGGCTACTTTTTTATTGTAGCCTATTTATTTGTCTCACCTACTGGATCTCCAATGTCCAGTCAGTAGCTTAAGTGCACTTAACCTACAATTCACATTTAATTTGTTACTATTATGTGAAATGACTACATGCATTGGTTACATGCGTTATATCCTATAGAGGGTACAGTAGGTCCAGATCTCACTCACAGGGGCCAGAGGGTCGCAGGTGTTGGGGAGAGAAGTCTCCTCTCCTCTCCTTAAGCTCCCAAATTACTGATTCTTTCCTTAATTCTAGTGTATTCTCTCATCTTCACTGCTTTTCATGCTTCATGTTAAATTCAGATGATTTCAGATTCCAAAGTGAAAATGTTCCTACCTTTCTTTGCAGTGGTTGGAGGGTGCTGGTTTGATCATGTCAAAGGATGGCACACCAACAAGGACAAATACAACATACTGTTTCTGACTTATGAGGAGATGATCAAGGTATTATTGAAAAACACACTAGAACATAAAAAAAAACATAAGTGAAGTTTAACATGAATTAATGAATTCTTATAAAGGTCATTGGCATGGATGATCTTTTCCTTTCTGACTTCTCTAGGATCTAAGGTCGGTCATAGTGAGGCTCTGTGACTTTGTGGGGAAGAACCTGTCTGACGCAGCAATAGACAGCGTGGTGGAGCGGGTCACATTCAACAACATGAAGAAATATAGCTGCAAGCAGCAATGAGGGGGCCAAGCAGGCAGTTCAGCAGTCCAGAAGTCCAGATTTGCCATGCAACTCAATGCCGTGGCATCAGGCATATAGCATTAAGCAGTCACAACAAGTTCCATGTCAAACAACCCAAGATTGGCTGAGTTACAAGGTCAAGTTTCACATCAAAACATAACTGATTTTGTGTGGCTGAACCAGGGCTGAGTGTTGCCGCCCCCTCACCCAGCCAACCCACCCGCCATCCAATCGCCCCTGCCCGTCCCACCCCGCCCCACCCTTGCACGCACGCATTAGAATTAACTGGATAGAACTCGCTGTCAACAGTTTCACATCAAAAATAAAAGATCGATTGAGATATGATCATGCTTGCTGTGATTTCAATGCCCCAATAGAGGTCAAAGGTCACCAAATTATTTGTGCATCATCAGGATGAACCAGACGGTTCTATGGGCTGCCATTGACCTCCATTGCAGAATAATACAGCAACTACAGGCCAAAATACATTTTTGCCAATTCTAGAGCCCCCTAGAGGTCAAAGGTCACCAAATTTCTTGAGCGTCCTCCTGGTGGGTCCTGAGGACCATGTACTAAGTTTGGTTTTGATACATGAAAGCGTTGCTGAGATATGAGCTCACTTCCTGTTTAGCGGCTTCACATGAAATTTCGATTGGCTGTTACAGGCGAACGCTTCTGTCAATCGTTCCAGAAAATTAAACACTGATAAGGCAAGGTCTGAGGATGGTCTGAGCCAATTTTAGTGAAAATCAGATAAAAGAAAACTTTTACGTGTTTTTGATTAAATTCAATATGGCAGCCAAATCAATTATGTTGACATCACAAGTTGGCCTGGGTCAGCCTAAGGACATCCAAAAGTACTACCAGACACCACTAGTATGTTTTAATTCCAAACACATCAACAGCTACAGGCCAAAATGCATTTTCGCTAATTACAGCGCCCCCTAGAGGTCAAAGGTCACCAGATTTTTTGAGTGCTCTACAGATGGGGATATAAGTCCATGTACTAAGTTTGGTTATGACAGATGAAAGGGTTGCTGAGATATGAGCTCACTTCCTGTTTGGCGGCTTCGCCGCATATTTCGATTGGTTGTTACGGGCGAACGGTTTTAGTTCCGAAGACAAAAATCGATAACTTTTGTGCGGATTAGTCTGAAGATCATATGTATTAAGTTTCGTTAAAATCGGACAAACTATGTGAGGCGTGAAACTTTAGTTTCACTTTCGATAAAATCCAATATGGCGGAAAATCCATCATAGCGGAAAATGACGTCATAGGATGCGTTGAACTCGGCTTGGTCCAAGGATTACATCGATACCACATTTTTGACAATCGGCCATACGGGTCAAAAGTTACGTGCGTGAACGCACATCCAACTTTGGCCTGTTGGTGGCGCTAGAGTGCTTGAGTTGCCATCATGAAACTTGGTGACATTAATCATGGTACTGTCCCTAATAAGTGTGCCAAATTTCACAACTTTTTACCAGACGGTTCTATGGGCTGCCATTGACTTCCATGGCGGAAGAAAGTATAATAATAAGAAATCATAGAATCACAATGGGTGCCTTCGCAGCTTCGCTGCTTGGCCCCCAATGACTCGAAAGCGAACTATGAGTTCCTCCCAGATGATGTAAAAGACCCCACCAAAGGAAAGTTCCTGCGTAAAGGTGAGGGCCTTTTAAAACAGGATGACACGTACAGTGTGTGTGTGTCTGCTGGATCTCTGTATGTTTGTTTGCATGTCTATAGGTATTGATTCATCTATTTGTATAGAATTTCTTCATGTTAAAAATGTCTATCTGATTCAGGAACCATCGGGGACTGGAAGAACTGCCTGACGGTGGCCCAGAGTGATCGCTTTGACCAGGGCTACAAGGAGAGGATGAAGGATCTCTCTCTCCAGTTCGTCTGGGACATTAAGGAGCTGCATGGATGAACTGCATGAGAACTCAACCTACCACATAAACACACATGAGTTCTGGACAATAGAACACCACTGGCAGTTTTTAAAACACTTTTTGCTGTCTCGCTCACAGAAGCTGAGGTAGCAGCACATTGCATCATACTCTTACATCACACTCTTTCCCTTCAAACTCAAGAGTTCATGGAGATTTAACTCAAGAGTTGTGTTTTGTTGATTCATGTCAATTCATGTTCTTCACAGGTGTCTCATGCCACAACAGCCATGGGCAACGTAATGAATTACATGACCATCTATGCCCCATCACATGTTCTCAATGACACTTTATCCCTGATCTTCACTGTGAACTATGACATTTATTGCTACTATTAGCATTGCTATGTTATCTAAGAGTCTCAGGAATCTTCTGTTATCTGTTTATGTTTTGTTATGTCAGGCAAATATCACCTCATGCTCTGGATTACCAGATTTTCAAATAAGGTGCTAGATTATTACTAATCACATTGAATGATCAGAATGATATGGACTGGAAATGCAATGCAATCTTATACAGTTATTAGACAATTCTGTGGATATAGGTAATTTCACACAGAGAAACTAAGCCTCATTTCCTCATGTCGGTAGGGCTTGTAATAAAAGTGGATGAATTAAACATTTGTGCTGCCGAATGAATTGGCCCATTGGCTATCAATTTATTTGAAAGATTCCGTTCACACATTTTCCATAACAACTATTCACTCCATCATTTACTCTGAGTTAATTTTAACTTGACCAAGTTGGCATTTCATCTTCATTATAACGGTAGGCCTATAATGTCTCTTTCCCTCCCTCCCTACCACCTCCTTCAATTCTTTATTCATCAGTTTTTTTTTTGCTTGTTCATAATGCAACCGTATGGAAAACTTCATCAATCTAGGGACTTAATACAAAAACAGAAAGAAAAAAAACACACAAAAAAAAGGCAATCCAAAGAACAGTATGCAATGCTTGTTCGTCCCAGCAGAAGGTGCAAACGCATCAGATGAGATGACAGAAAAGCACCAGGCCTGGTGGACAGCATCAGGAAGACTGAGATACGGCCATTGACGATCACATCCTGGAGGTCAATGCCACATGACCCCTGTGTGGTCGGTGACCTCGGGATGAACACAGAGAGAGAGAGAGATAGAGAGAGAGAGAGAGAAAGAGAAGAAAAGTTGAATGTAAGGATTTCACACACCTCATCAGTTTGTGTTTTAAAATGATATACATGCATTCTATTCAAAACATAGTCCATGGTGATCTTTGTTCGAGTCTTTGTAGGGTCATCATCATCCTATAAAAAGTTTTCCCTTTTTTTGGTGAATGTTAAATTCCATATTGTTTCATAGTTTTTTCATATTATACAAGTGCAAAAGAAGGAGCACTCAGTTGAAATGGTCTAGTTTCGATCGCAAGTCATCTGTGAATAACAGCCTTTAAAAAAAAAAAAAAAAAAAAACAATGAGCTCGGGAATGTCACATGAGCCTGCATGAGTTTGACATGTCACATGGGTGCTGCAGACCATCACACTGACCTGCAACACTATCATGAATGTAGCAAGGGAGGCATATGGCAAATACCTTTGAACTCCGATTGGTTACATTTAGCACTGAACAAAGGTGTCAGTCACACCCAAGAAGACTAGAAGAAGACTATTATAACTCTGTGATAAACAATGTCAGGATGAAGTTAAGTGTCTGTCAGTGCACTGTGAGCTGCTTTGTTTCAATCAGTCAATGATTAAATTCCAGTTTGTGTTAATGAAGTATGTACTGCAACTGTTTAACAGAACATGACATTTTTAGTGCTTTTGTATTTCCCACAATCATTCCTTTCTGTGTCATTAATAATGATGAAAATCCATTATACTAAGGAGCATTAAAAAGAAGAAGAAAAAAAACGAATACCTGTGACGAGTCTGCTGTGGCTCTGAGCTGATTGGAGACCTGTGCGGATAATCCACAATGTTAGACGGGGGAGGCAGCGGAACAAATTCCGCAGAGAGTCAGTGCCCTTTGATGGCTCATGTTCCATTAAATTCCATCGTTTAATTAATTCATGATTACGCTGGGAACTACAAGGTAGGGAGTTCCTTATTTCCCGGGAGGCGATGAAGTCTTACAAAGCCGGTATATATATATACAGATATATCTCATCAAGATCTTTTTTTAAAATGTGAGTGGGCTTGACTGATCTTTTGGGAAATCTCATCACTTCTGCTCTCCTAAGATTCTTTCACTCATGAGGTGAATTTAATAATTCAGGCTAATCTTCTCTTTTAGCAGTAATTGTGTTATTGGTTTATATTATTCATAATTAGAAGTTATTGCTTCAAGCAAAACTACCTTAGCTACAGTAGCGTATTGTAATTATTCTAGCTCATCTGTAACACTGTAATAACCTGACATCCCACTGTCATTAGATTAGATTAGATTAGATTCAACTTTATTGTCATTTAGCAGAGTACAGGTACAGAGCCAATGAAATGCAGTTGACATCCAACCAGAGGTGCAAAGAAGCACTAAATACCAAGTGCAGGTAGAGTATGGTTGTATATACAATAGATATTAATAATGTACAGTGTATAGTCATGATGGAAGCAGACAATGAATGTGAAGAGTCCAAATTAAATTCATAACTTACACAGAACTACTGAATTCTCCCTGTTATCTTTTCGCATAAAAAATGGAGAAAAAATCCTATATAGCCTACTTATGGGGCAAAACAAATCTATTACATAGACAAAACTTCAGATTGACCCATACAGTTTTTAACACAGTCAGATTTTATTCCATCAAGTTCAAATGACTGTAGATTGAATTTGAAAATAGATGGCATGTCTGAATCTCTAGATTAGCCTCTCCAAATCAGGCAGTTACATGAGCAAGGTAGACTGAAGTGTGAACATTTGATTATTTATGCAGGTAGGTGCTTCAAGCGTGATCATGATGTCACCACCACACTCATGAAAAAAATCTGTTCCCTTTTTCTGTTTTCTATGTAGGACAACAACTGTGCTTTTTGGAAGGGGTTGGGAGGGGGCATTTCTTCTTTAAAACAGTTTCTTATTTGAGATATTTGATCCTATAGCCTATAAGTTGGCATCTACATTTACATTTTCTGATCATCTGATGAGGAACAATTATTTATGGATAGGATTGTCCCTCAGACATATCAGGTATTAGGCCCACTGTCATATTGAGTCAAATGTCTGTACATCACAGTTGAACTTTGGGTTCACGTCATGCATGGGTGGGAAGAAAAGGGATGAACACATGGACATGAAAACGTATCTTGAATTATTGATGATAAATTCAGGTGAGAAGTGCATACAATGGATAATGATGACAGAGCTCCACATTCTGTTGAGCACCCCCCCCCTCCACACACACACACACCACATACACACACACAGACTTCATGCATGAGGTCACTACATGCAGCTAACACAAGGATTCATTTCCCCTTTCATACTTACTGATAATGGAATGGCCATCATGTTATCATAATCTATCTGGGCCTACACTGTAGGCTATAAACCTGCATCTGCCTACAGGATCTGTTTCAGATAGGCCTAATCTGTTTTTGGTTGCCAAAAAATATTTGGTAACCAATACGCCCAGACTCATCTGTGTCTGCTGAATTGATAAAGAATTGCATGAGCTTGGATTTAGTTTCCCAAGTAACATATAAAGATAAAAAGTGAATTTCACTGTTGCTCTGAGCCACATGGGATAGCCTAAAACTGTCCATTGAAACGTAGTAGTGTAGTAGTGTGCTGTAGTTGCTAGTGTTGTTACTACTGCGCATATAACTCAAACACTACGGTAAGGGCTTGGTATTTCTGACGTCATGGTTTGTATTTGTAAAACCTCCCGGGTCCAAATCTGATTCAGGAACCAACTCCATGGGGATGCCCGACCGCTATCATGGGTGTTTAGTTACTTAACATAGCACATCCTCAGACCTTCGGGCAGGCAGAAACAGAAGACAACATTTGACGAATCGGATACAGCTCTACACTTGTTGCAACCTCGCTAGTTACAGTTGCAGAGAGAGAGAGGCATGGCTCAGGCAAATATTTCGGTGACGGAAAGTCAGTTCCGATGTCCAATATGCTTGGATATATTAAACGACCCGGTGTCGATACCGTGTGGTCACACGTATTGCATGGTGTGCATGAATAGTTACTGGGACCAGGCAGAATCGGGCCCGTATAGCTGCCCCCAGTGCCGAGAGACGTTTAGCCCGCGTCCGGTTTTGCGCAGGAACACCGTCCTCGCAGAAGTGGTGGAGAAACTGAAGCTTACCGACGGGCTGTGCACTACCGCGCCCGAGCTCTACCGTGGCGGAGTGGGCGACGTCCCTTGTGACTTCTGCCCTATCGACGATAAACTCAAAGCCGTCAAGTCATGTTTGGCATGCCTTGCCTCTTACTGCGACGTTCACGTCGCCCCGCACCGGGAAGTGGGGACTCTGCGGCGGCACAAGTTAGTGGCCGCGATAGATAACCTCGCCGAGAGGCTATGTGCTCAACACAGGCTTGGCTTGGAGGGCGGCGGCTCCGATGCCGACACGTCGGAATGGAACGGCGACTGCATGCTGTGCGAATCTGACCAGGAGGAGCTGCATTATGTAGACACACAGAGAGCCCGGAGGCAGGTTAGGCATTGCACGTTCTTCCTCTGTATGTTTATGTGTTTCTTGTGACGGTGGTGTTGTTGTCAATAGCTGGGGGGAGTCCCACTTGTTTGTATGTTACGTCAGTCTTTAATGTGTCATGTGGTTTGAGCATCCACCTCTGCTCTGTAATGTAAGCGAGGATGCCTGTTATCTACAGTGCAAGGGCTGGGACGTGTGAGTGCGGGGGTGGGGATCGAACGATCTCTGTTTTTGGACAGTGTGCTGAAGGTCGTGCTATTTACAGACTAAGTGGCAAACTTCGGTAAAGTTAGACAGAAATTGGGAGATTCGCGTTTTAAATAAATCATAGGAGAAACGTTTTCATTGCACAATAGAGAGCTCTATCTAACCGTAGTAAGGCAGACAACCAGCTACAACCCGGTTTTCATCCGAAAGTACCGTGTACATATGTGAATAAATAAAACGCATGCCTGTTAGCATTCGGCTGTCAGCCGAGCGTCTAGGGACCGTCTACAAAGTGCAAAAACGAAAGTGGATACAAAGATAGATTTAAATAGCTTCACTGTTATTGAGCCTAGTGCTTCCAAAATCATAACACACAGCTACTGCTTCTCTAGCAACACACTACACCTGCCAATTACAGGTAAAACGGATTCACAGTATTTATAATATATTTTTAATGGGGGTGAAATTCAATAGCTTCACTGTAAGTGAGCCTAGTGCTTCCAAAATCATAACACACAGCTACTGCTTCTCTAGCAACACACTACACCTGCCAATTACAGGTAAAACAGATTCACAGTATTTATAATATATTTTTAATGGAGGTGAAATTCAATAGCTTCACTGTAATTGAGCCTAGTGCTTCCAAAATCACAACAGACATCTAGGGCCTCACTAGCAACACTACAGCTAATTATGGAAAAACGGACTCACCCTATTTATAATATATTTTTTATGGGGGAAAAATTCAATAGCTTCACTGTTATTGAGCCTACTGCTTCCAAAATCACAATACACATCTAGGGCCTTCCAAGCAATATACTACAGCAGCTAATTATGGAAAAATGGCCTCACTCTATTTATAATATATTTTTAATGGGGGAAAAATTCAATAGCTTCGCTGTTATTGAGCCTACTCCTTCAAAAATCACACAAAAAAACACACATCTAGGGCCTCCCAAGCAACATACTACACCTGCTAATTAGGGAAAAAATTACTTGCCCTATTTATAACATATTTTTAATGGGGGGGAAATTAAATAGATTCACTGTTATTTAGCCTAGTACTTCCAAAATCACTCCACACATCTAGGGCCTCACTAGCAACATACTACAGCAGCTAATTATGGTAAAATGGACTCGCCCTAAAGTCAAGGCTAGCGGCAAGGCCATCCAGAGAGAAAGACAGACCTGGCATGTTAGAGCTGGGCTGTCACAATAAAGAGACTGTAGATGTGTGTAGTACAACCGTAGGGAGACCCTTGATGTGTAGAAGGATTGTGGAAGCGCTAGACTCAAAAACAGTGAAGCCATTGACATTTTCCTCTGAAAAAAATAGATCTTGCCATACTACGAGGTGTAGTATGTTCCTAGGGAGACCCTAGATTTGTGGAGTGATTTTTGAGGCACTAAATTCAATAAGAGAGAAGGTATTGAATTTATTCTCCAATACAAAATCATTAAAAATAGGCTGAGCATAATTTCCCAAAACAAGCAGGTGTAGTCTGTTGATGGGGAGTCCCTAGATGTGGGTAGTGATTTTGGAAGCACTATGCTCAAACAGAGTGAAGCTATTGAATTTCCCCCCCAATAAATATATATTGTAAATAGGGCGAGTCCATTTTTCCATAATTAGCTGCTGTAGCATGTTGCTTGGGAGGCCCTAGATGTGTGTTGTGATTTTGGAAGTACTAGGCTCAATAACAGTGAAGCTATTGATTTTTCCCCCATTAAAAACATATTATAAATAGGGTGAGTCCATTATTCCATAATTAGCTGCTGTAGCATATTGCTTGGGAGGCCCTAAATGTGTGTTTTGATTTTGGAAGGAGTAGGCTCAATAACAGTGAAGATATTGCATTTTTCAACCATTAAAAATAGATTATAAATAGGGTGAGTCCGTTTTTCCATAATTAGCTAGTGTAGTATGTTGCTAGTAAGGCCCTAGATGTGTGTTGTGATTTTGGAAGCAGTAGGCTCAATAACAGTGAAGTTATTGAATTTTCCCCCCATAAAAAATATATTATAAATAGTGCAAGTTATTTTTTTCCTAATTAGCAGGTGTAGTCTGTTGCTAGTGAGGCCCTAGATGTATGTTCTGATTTTGGAAGTACTAGGCTCAATAACAGTGAAGCTATTGAATTTTTCCTCCATAAAAATATATTATAAATAGGGCGAGTCCGTTTTTCCATAATTAGCTGGTGTAGTATGTTGCTAGTGAGGCCCTAGATGTGTGTTTTGATTTTGGAAGTACTAGGCTCAATAACAGTGAAGCTATTGCATTTTTCCTCCATAAAAATATATTATAAATAGGGCGAGTCCGTTTTTCCATAATTAGTTGGTATGTTGCTAGAGAAGCAGTAGCTGTGTGTTATGATTTTGGAAGCACTAGGCTCAATAACAGTGAAGCTATTTAAATCTATCTTTGTATCCACTTTCGTTTTTTGCACTTTGTAGACGGTCCCTAGGCGCCGGGCTGACAGCGAATGCTCACAGGGATCGCGTTTTATTTATCCACATGTGTACACGGTTCTTTCGGATGAAAACCGGGTTGTAGCTTGTTGTCTACCTTACTACGGTTAGATAGAGCTCTATTGTGCAATGAAAACGTTTCTCCCATGATATATTGAACCGCAAAACGTGAATCTTGCAAATCTGCCAATTTCTGTCTAACTTTACCAAAGTGACAATTGTCATTAGAAAAATCCTTGAATCAGGCAGAGAAAATGTTAAGAAATGCCACCCGATTTCAAAGAAATTGCCTTGACATTGCATAGTTTAGTTTGACACTCCACACACCACGTGCCCCAAATCAGTCATGTCCTGGAGATGATGAAACTGGACCACGTTGTCTTGTGTGTGTTCCCCTCTAGGCTCAGCTGCAGGACTCGCAGCGGACAGTGCAGATGCGGATCCGAAATGGCGAGCGGGAACTGGAGGAGTGCCAACGGACCCTGGAGTCCCTCAAGGTGAGAGGAATGGACAGTAGGGGTGTGTGTGTGGGTGGGTGGGGGGGGGGTGCAGTTGGTCCCAGCTATCTGCGAGTCCCTTTTTTGGTTGCTAAAGTGTGGAGCAGTGCAGTTGTGAAGTATGAGGCGGCCAAGCAGAAGATTCTTCGCCATGTCATTTGATCTCTAAGAACAGTCATTCTGTAGGAGAAGGTCTACCCTGGATTGCAGTGTGACTCATCAGATGATCTGACCTGTTGGACCCAAGTTGAGGTGCACCAAGGACTGATGCAAGGATCACACTAGATCTGTATTGGAGATGAAGCATTAGCATCAGCATTACTAAGTGATAATGGGAAGGTCCAGGTTAGATACAATTACTTATAGTCATTAGCATTATACAATGGTAATAACAGTATTATGTAAATCTTTAAGAAACAGTGTCTAATTCTTTGTGGATGAATGATTGCTGTTCAAGAAAACTATTAGTTAATTATTCCACACAATGATGAGATATGTGTTCCAGTTATTTTAAATTGGCGAACAAAAATGCACTAAAGCTTATCAAGAGATATCCAGATAATACAAAATGTGTAAAAACAGATCCAGCTATATAGCCTGCCTGAACCAGTTGTGGAATAGTAGCGACAAGTGTGAGGAGGGGACCCAATAGACACATTTTATAGAAATTGTCTATTTCTTGAATTTCCCCTTGGGAATCAATAAAGTATCTATCTATTTATCTATCTATGTTTGCTCATCTCCTGGCTTCAAATGCAGAGGTAGCATTCCTCCCACAGCACATTTGTATGGATGTTAATGAATCAAGAACACATCAAAACCAAGCTGAGAAGTTTTAGCACTGTGCATGCTGTATGGAATCTCACAAATGTGGAGGACAGGGGAGGTCTCGTCCTCGGAGCTGGTCAGTTGCACATTTTGTGGTAGTCAAGACAACCATTCTCCACACCATATCAGTCAAGACAACCACACCATACCAGTTCAGTTTATACAGAGCAGGCCATACATGTATATATCTTCATGATGTCCGCAGTGCAAAGTAATACACCTGTTAATATTTCCTTTCTCATCTTCCAAAAAGGACTACAATTCCATTGAGACCATTCTCAGGAAGTATCTATCTATCTATCTATCTAGAACATTATTTTTCAGTGGGAATTCAACTTTGCAAATTGAATTAAGCTTCAACTGTCACTCATACCTTTTTGTTGTAGTCCCCCCCCCCCCTTTTGGTTTTGTTATGGAGAATGTTTGTTCAATCAAAACATATTAAAAACAGTTAGGGCCTAAACCCTGTTAGGGGTTTTAAGTTTCATGTCACCGCTGGTTACGTCCGTTGGGAAATAGGAGGTGAACCAAGGATGTCCAGACCCATTTTCAGTTGAGAAAAAGTCGGGTGTTAGTGAAGCTACCAAATGGCGTAGAGGAAACAGTGCTGATCTGTCAGCGTTAATAGCTTCCATTTAGATGCCAGAGTGACTCCCATTCATGAGTTGTCAGTGATGGCTCACAACAGTTGGTGCATTAGTCTGATTGAGACAAATCCCCTTAGCTTCCTGGTCTGGAGTCTGTGTTCTGTGAGATCATTCAGCAAGAGGTCTCAGCCTGCAGCCAGAAAACAGCTGCTGGGGGCATTCATATTGTTCATCTATACAGCGTGTGTGTCTTTTTGAGGAGATCAGAGAAGGGTTTTCCTCTCTAAGAACATAAGCATCCCCCATGCTGTTTCAATCGCCCTGACCAGGAAGAACAAATGAAACATTACGCACATCCCACTTTTGCTGTAATAGTTCATGAACTATTCCTGTTCCTGTATTTGACAGAGGACAGATGTAGGTTACTAGTGACAAAACATTAGCTTTTAGTTTGGTACGATCGCTTTGTAAATTACGTTATTTTTTTACGTAAAAAGTGTTGCAACTGTGATTTTGGAAGTATTAGGCTCAATAACAGTGAAGCTACGGAATTTTACCCCCATTAAAAATATATTATAAATAGGGTGAGTCCGTTTTTCTCGTAATTGACACGTGTAGTGTGTTGCTAGGGAAGCAGTAGCGGTGTGTTATGATTTTGGAAGCACTAGGCTCAATAACAGTGAAGCTATTTAAATCTATCTTTGTATCCACTTTCGTTTTTGCACTTTGTAGACGGTCCCTAGACGCTCGGCTGACAGCGGAATGCTCACAGGGATGCGTTTTATTTATCCACATGTGTACACGGTTCTTTCGGATGAAAACCGGGTTGTAGCTTGTTGTCTACCTTACTACGGTTAGATAGAGCTCTATTGTGCAATGAAAACGTTTCTCCTATGATATATTGAACCGCAAAACGTGAATCTTGCAAATCTGCAAGTCTAACTTTACCAAAGTGACAATTGTCATTAGAAAAAAGTGAAAGTGAAAGAAGTGTTGCAACTGTCCCAGCTCTCCCCTACTAGAAATCTAATATTGTTTTCATAAGAATAGTACCGGTAAGTCATTTAAGAGTTTTTGATTTATTAAGGAAAGTGAATTTACCATGTAATGCCTCTCTCAGAGTGCACAAGGGTGACTTTCGTTCGTTAGGAACTCCCTGTGCTGTAGGTCTGAAGGAGTGGTGTGTCAGACACACCTATGATAAATGTACATGGAATGTACACGTGCTGTCTACGGTAAAAGTGGGCCATTCCATATCTTGTTTGTCACCACGGCAACCTCTAATCCACTAGAACTCTACTGCGTCTCTTTTGTTGGTCTAATGACTCAACAAGTAAAGTATGAAGAACCTTCTTTTGTGTGTGTGTGTGTGTGTGTGTGTGTGTGTGTGTGTGTGTGTGCGCTCAACTCCCGTGCAAACGCCTGCCACAGAGCTCTGCATTCCTGCTCCTCTTTGCACTGTCAGCGTCGAGTGTAACAAATGAACGTGAATCCTGCCATCTGGTCTGGAGCTATCACAGTTCAGTGTCCAACAAAGAATGCTGTGCAAGTGTAACTGTTGCTGGGCCCAGAATTGGGTTTAAATCTAATAGGGTTCTAAATCCCATTGGCCTTACTCTTCTAACCTTGCCAGAAGATGAAATCTGAATGTGTATCTCTCTTTCTTACAATTTAACCTATGTATTCTATCATTTGGTTATGTATATGTGTTGTTTTTTTATTTCTTAATTCACATTTTATTGATTTTGCAATGCCATGACATAGCCAACCTACTATTATCAACCGATATCTGTCTGTCTCCCAGTCCATGGATTTATCTGTCCATTTTTCTACACCTCTATCTGTCTCTATTCCTTTCTATCATATCCTCCACAAAATATATATATATACCTGTATATGATTTATTTAAATATATATATATACCTGTATATGATTTATTTATATATATATATATATATATATATATATATATATATATATATATATATATATATATATATATATGGATTGTATGAATCTGCCGCTCTCTCTGTCTGTATTGTTTCTTCATTTGTTTATTTGTTTGTTTGTTGTGTCCATCCCTCCTAACTCACCCCTGAGATACTGTGCTGGTCTGTCTTGTTTGTTTGTGTGTTTGTTTGTCCGGTGGTGGTGGTGGTCAGAGTTCGGCGGGGGCGGTGCGTCAGGAGAGCGAGATCCTGTTTGCGGAGCTGGCGCAGCGTCTGGAGAAGGCCGGTGTGGAGGTGCAGACGCGTCTGGAGGCACGGGAGCGGGCGTTACTGGGCCGGGCCGAGCGCGACCTGGAGGAGCTGCGCCATGAGCTGGATGACCTCCGCCTCCGCGAGCACGACATGGGCCAGCTGCTGCTGAGCGAGGACAACGTCCACTTCCACCAGGTAGGAGCCAATCACCAATGGGCATGAGGTGGGGTTTAGGGACGAGTGACAGTTGTCAACGCCCACTTCCACCAGGTAGGAGCCAATCACCAATAGGGCATGAGGTTTAGGACGAAAGTGACAGTTGTCAACGCCACTTCCACCAGGTAGGGCTTCAATCACCAATGGGCGAGGTGGGGTTTAGGGACAAGTGACAGTTGTCAGGTAGGAGCCAATCACCAATGGCATGAGGTGGGGTTTTAGGGACAGTTGTCCACCTTTCCACCAGGTAAAGGAGCCAATCACCAATGGGCATCCGGCTGTTACCTTCCTGCAGGTAGGGGCCCAATGATCCAATCACAGCTGGTAATTCCTGCAGGTGAGGGGCCAATGACCAATGGGCATGAGGTGGGGTTTAGGAGCAGTGACGTATCCAGCAGCCCACTTCCTGCAGGTAATGGGCCAGTGACTGGTATGAATGATGGAGTTTAGAGATGAACGCCCCACTTCCACCAGGTAGGGAGCCAATCACCAATGGGCATGAGGTGGGGTTTTAGGGACGAGTGACAGTTGTCAACGCCCACTTCCACCAGGTAGGAGCCAATCACCAATGGGCATGAGGTGGGGTTTTAGGGACAAGTGACAGTTGTCAACGCCCACTTCCACCAGGTAGGAGCCAATCACCAATGGGCATGAGGTGGGGTTTTAGGGACGAGTGACAGTTGTCAACGCCCACTTCCACCAGGTAGGAGCCAATCACCAATGGGCATGAGGTGGGGTTTAGGGACGAGTGACAGCTGTTAACGCCCACTTCCTGCAGGTAGGGGCCAATGATCAATGGGCATGAGGTGGGGTTTAGGAACAAGTGACAGCTGGTAACGCCCACTTCCTGCAGGTAGGGGCCAATGACCAATGGGCATGAGGTGGGGTTTAGGAACGAGTGACCGCTGTCAACGCCCACTTCCTGCAGGTAATGGGCCAGTGACTGGTATGAATGATGGAGTTTAGAGATGAATGACAGCTGTTGACGCCCACTTCCCTTGGGTAGGGGCCAATAACAAGTGAGCGTTTTAGTTTAATTGGTTTAAGTCAAAGGTGAGGTTTGCATCATCTCACCTGGGAATTTCTCCTTTGTTTTGAGTTTAGGTTGCACATGGCAGCTATCAGGAGATCAAATAGCATAGATATACATAGATGCCACATTGTCCGTTGAGTTCTATTAGAAGGAATATGTCAACGCGGCCGCCATATTGGTAGGACCAACACTCGCCCGTAAATGAATGGAGACTTATGATGAGCTAAAGAAGTTTTGGGCTTTACGTTGACATACGTTCTGGAGTCCAATCTACGTACATATCTATGTCAAATAGGCCTACTGCATCACAGTTAACTTGCTTCCAACCTGATGTTTGCTTCCTTCCATCCGTGTTTTCTGCGTGTCCGTGTTCAGGCGGCTCCTTTACTCTGCATCCCTCCGGCCAGCGGGCGGCGCCCTCGAGCAGCCAGCGTGCCCACGGAGTGCTTCAGCGGCACGCGGCGTGCCCTGTGCCACCTGCGCGCCCGCATGGAGGAGCTGTGCGCCGAGGAGGTGGACAAGATCAGCCGCGCAGGTGAGACAGACACGCTGGTGGAAAATAACTAAATGGTGCAGAGAGACAGACAGATAGACAGACAGACAGACAGACAGACAGACAGATGGGCTAACAGACAAGCAGGCAGTGAGGCATTACCGTAATTTAGAGAGTTCAGAAATTAATGCTGCGGAGAAGAGAGAGAGAGAGCGAAAGATAAAGAAAAAGATGAAGACAACTCAAGGTATCTGTAACAGTATCAGTATCCATCTGGCTGATGGTATTTAAAGGTTCCTCACTTGGTTTTGCACACACACACACGCAGCCTTTCTGACAAATAACCCTTTAATTAATTATTTGTTGTTGTTTTTTTGTCCCAGGGAGGCTTATATAGCACACAGGGTGCCACCCATGTCTGGAGTGTTAACTGTAGCACAGTGGTCAGCCAGAACACTACACTGGCGTTTACATCCATACATAATCAACAGCTACCACACATACTGTCACAAGTTAAAGAGCGTGGTCCTGGTCAATGTGGTCATTAGCTGTCATTAAAAAGAGAGAGAGAGAGAGAGAGAGAGAGAGAGAGAGAGAGAGAGAGAAAGAGAGACTGAGAAAGAGAGAGAAAGAAAGAGACTGACAAAGGGAGAGAGGGAAAGAATTGGAGAAAGAGTGAGCATCTTATAGTGTTGCCAGAGATCCCTCTCAGGGAAATTGCAGTCAGTGTGCAGGCTTGGCAGAGACTGGAGCACTGCACCCTTGTCCAGCTTCTAGGGGCTAAGGGCATGGATTGGGACGTATACGTGTGTGGATTGGCTTACCGGATTGCTACGATGTTGTAGTGAAGGGTTATGTTACTGCGGGCAGGGCATCGGAGAATGAGATTAGATTTGAGCGCGGGTCACTTGAGCGGGGCAAGTTTAGCAGGGAGTGTAACAGATCGGTGTCCTAATCGGCTATTACCATCGTCCACTGAAGGCAGAGTGAAGGGAAGACCTTCCGGCGCGCGTGTACATGTGCATGTCCGAGTCACCACAGCAATCTGTTTTGTCACAACTTCGCCCAACTGCCAAAGCTGCTGTCTGATGAATTATTAATTATTCGGTGTAAACCATTGTTCTCCTCCAGAATGAAAGGCAAATGTACTTTTTGGAAAAATTACTGTTAAACACTTGGGTACAACATGGTTACAACAAAGTCATATCAAGCACAGTCCAAAATCTTAAATCTTGCTGGTTCAAAAAGTCGAGGCATGAAGGTATCCTATGTGTTTTTAGCATTAACATGTATGCAGTAGTAGCATTCTTTATTTATGTATTTATGTATGTATGCATATACTACCTCAATAGAGGACAAGGACTGCACTTAATTTCGTTGTATACTGTATGTTACAATGACAAATAAAGATGTTTTGTATAGAATGAAAGGTATGGAATTGGCTTGAAACGTCGGTATGTGTGTGTGTTGGTCCAGTATGTGTGTGTGTGTGTATGGTGTGTGGTTCATTGCATATTGTACATTCACAGTAAACACTTCAGACCATATACATGAGCATATTTTGTGTGACTGTTTTGTTCTGTCTGTAGGTTGTCATCCATTACTTACAGATTTTTACTTTTCTTGTTGTTTCCCTACTCTCTCTTTTCTTTGCAGCAAATGATAACTCATCTCACGCCATCCCTGGAGAAAGTCAGAAAGGTGGGTCTGGTGATCTGAGCGCTTGTCACATGATTTACTGGGTCACCCCTCCGTCAGACGTTTTGTTCCGATGCCCCCATCAATCACCACACACACACACAACAAGCACAGAATCACTGTCTCACCATTAAAAGATAAAACTCTGATGCACCTCATTTTAAAAATACAGACGAGCAGTCGCCATCACAAGCAGGCAAGTGGCCATTTTATTTCACCCGCCTCCCCCTCCAACCGCCAACTCCGCCAAAATTCCCTTACAAGGCACCACTGGTGTGGTTCCAGACAGGAGGCCAGAGCCAGGGCTTCCTCTCTCTCTCTCCGGTCACTCTTATCTGGCTTCCCCCCGGGGCAGCCTGGCCCACTTCACCTGACACTCAGCAGGAGCCCGACATGCCATTTACAGACACACAGTGTTATTCTTTCATTAGTGCTGAATTATTTAGCCCGCTGTCGCTCAGACACTGATATGCACTGACACGTGTTTGACTAGCTGGGTACCCATGCCTTGGAGCGGGGATTGGGGTCACATTGGGGTGTGGGGTGTGGATTAGGGTTTTTCATCGGGGTGTAAGGTGTTTTTTTGGGGGGGTTGGCAGGTGTCTTTCATGTTGGCCAATGAAAGGAGAATGGGTTAGAGGAAAATGTTTCATTTTCATTTTCATTTGTACCGTCACCAGGATGGGTTAAGCAAGTCATCTTCACTAGTGAAGAAATTGACATTGTGATGTGTTTTTTTCCCCTTACTACTCCTCTCTCTCTCTCCTCTCTCCTCTCTCTATTTCTCTCTATTTCTCTCTATTTCTCTCGATTAGTGTCAGTGGCCATGGCCTTTCCGTTCTCCACCTTGGCCCTTCAGCCCTCAGACCAGCGCTTGAGGTCGACCTTCCTCAGGTGTAAGTACTTACAGAGGCCCATTGCATCCTGGGTAAAGGGTAACGTAGCATGTAACCTTAGAGATGTGCTCCTTTTCACACTCCTGTGGCGGCTCTGCGGCTGCGCCTCTCTCTCTCCGCCTGACATGTGTCGTGACACGCGTCTGGCACACGGCCGCCACATTCACAGAAATCAGAAATCAGATCTCTCTCTCTCCCCTTCCCCTGCTCCATTTCCTGGTACCCGTGGTCTCTGCCTCTAATGATGTCATGAAGTTAAGTGTGTCTGCAGGATAGCCAAACCGCATTCTCGTGTAACTGGTGTCACTGTCATTCTTCAGAATGTCCCACTGTCCTGTCTTATCATCCCATCATTACCTTGCTAGGCTCCGGAAGAGCTAGCGAGCCAACGGATAGGCTAACATTAGCCTCTTCATTAGGATAGCCAAACCATCTTCATTAGGAAGAGGCTAACAGTATAGTAGTGATAGTCAAACCGTGTTGTGTCCAATTGTTGTCATGGATCCTACTGTTTTACTACCTTCCCACTGTCTTGTTTGCAGCCTTCAGTTTGATTGATTAGCCAGATGAGGCTAACAAGTTCTCTATTTGTTCTTGGGGCTTTGTCACAGTTGTTAGCTGAAACTTATTAGTTATTAAGTGTGTGACATGTCAGATCACAAAGTTCTGTAATATACCTAGACTAATGCGCTAATGGCTTCGTAGAGTAGAGTATAACAGAACAGAAAGGAGCTTACTGTCATTCCATACATTTTAGTGCATCTTCAATTCACATAGATATTCAAGTGAGAATGATTGATTTGTATATTAGACCAGTATAAACTATAGGAAATGATTTATGTGATGAGTAAAAAATTAGCTGAAACAAGACTAAAAATGATTCTGAAATATGTCTTTCAAATTGTGTTGTACATGTACAATGACAATAAAGATATATTATATTATGTTATATTCTTTTTTTTTTTTTTTTTTTTATATATTTTTTATATATATATATTTTATATATTTTTTTATTATTAGTCTTTAAATATTTACATTAAAAAATAAGTTTTAATCAGAATACATTTTGCTTCTCTCCACTCCCCTCCCTCCACATACACAGATGCCTGTCGCCTGACCCTTGACCCTGACACTGCCCACCCGACCCTGTTCCTGATGGACGGCCCGCAGGGTGCCCACTGCGGCGAGGAGCCCCAGGCGTACCCGCTGCACCCGCTTCGCTTCGACAGCGTGGCACAGGTCCTCTGCAAGGAGGGCCAGTTCGCCGGGGCCAGCTACTGGGAGGTGGAGTGGCAGGGCGGCGGCTGGGTGGACGTCGCCGTCACCTACCGCGCCATCGGCCGCAAGGGCGGCGGCAAGCCCTGCCTGCTGGGCCGCAACGACAACTCGTGGCGCCTGCGCTGCACGCACGCCGGCTACGCCGCGTGGCACGACAACCGCAAGATCACGGTGGCGGCCGAGCCCAGCCCGCGCATCGGCGTCTACCTGGACCGGCACAAGGGCGAGCTGTCCTTCTACCGGCTGGCCGAAGCCGTGGAGCTGCTGCACACCTTCCGCTGCACCTTCTCACAGCCGCTGTACCCGGCCTTCAGGCTGGACCTGGACTCCACGCTCCTCATATGCCCGCTGGACAGGGGCAACGGAGACTCCTCCTCCACCTGACCGTGCCCTGTGTCCCCCCCCCCCCCCCACACACACACACACTCCATCTATCCGATCCTCATCCTAAATCTCTGGCTGTGTCAGCCAAGTCCCCAGTCCCGCTCAAAATGACCAAAAATTTCACTGCCGTTGCTAAATGGTTCAGACCATGGTTTACAGTCTCCAAAAAAGGTTACTTAAGGTTAATAACGTTACAGACTCAAAGGTTACGAACAGTTAAGAAAGAATTAAGATTTTTTCCTTCCATGAAAGCTGTTCACTGGCAAGCATGGGGTCCAATTCAACAGATACACACTCCTTTCTTACCCATGGTGTGAAATGTGAAAAAAACGGATTACATTTCACTGATGAAATATGGATACCTTGTCATGTCACTCATGAAAGATTAACGAATGGATGATATGTCAGCCCCACAAACAAACCTAATAATGGGTTTGTCACGGTCCACACATCAGAGCTTCACCGTACACCCAGACATCCCCTGTGTACTGGCTTAACTCTTTCCATAGCCCTAATCCTGTCTACACCCAAACCACAAAGGGGGCCAACTGTAGCGCCATTGTCACTGAGGTTTTGGGTGAAAATGACATGCTCAGGTGACTTCTCTTAAGTGCTGGCTTGCCTGCTCGCCGCTCGCTCGCTCGCTCTCGCAACAACAACAACGACAACAACAATAATAACAACAACCTCCCAGCATCCAATCAGCACTACACAGGAAGCTGTCACCAAAACAGATATCTTCATAATTACTGGACTTCTGTTACCTATGCACTACACTACACACTGTCCATTACTGCTGTGCCTACTGTCGTGGTCCCAGTGCAGGAGTGATCGAGTGGAGAGAAGTACTTCATAATAACACATTCTGATTCTAGAAAATGCTGCAGAAGCAATCTATAAACATGGTAGCCAGGAGAATGTTGGTAAAAACAAATCCAAATAAAACAGCCAAATGTAAGATGTGTGAAGTATACATAAGTAATAACAAATAATAATCAATGGCATTTGAAAGTCTTATGTTCAGATCCCCTGAGGCCATTCCTCTGTCTGACCTTTCTCCATGCATATATGAAAGGTTTGACCATCAGACACCTATTTGTAACCATAAAATACCAAACATACAGAAACTCGGTCAACACTATTTACAAAGCAGTTAAAGGACTTTAAAAACCTCTGTAGCATGTTCTGTTGTGGTTGTCTTTGTACATTCTGTTATTTTCCCCATATTCTGCCTCCTGAGTTTCTGACTGTAGTGGTTTACCAATTTTTGGTTTTGGTGAAAAACATATTCATTCACTTTCTTTTAGGAGCAGTGCTAAGTGAAATGGGTGAGTTGGAGGAGACTTTTAACTACACTGCCTTCGTGCTCCCAATGGGAAAATGCAGAAACTGCCAGGAGTCAGTCCCTGACTTGTGTTTACATAGGTGTGTGGTGGGCCATGTTTAGATTTGTTCACATGACTACAGACGGCTTTTATAACTTTGTTTCTGATGTACACTCTTATTTTTATGTACAAGATAGGCCTTGCCTATTATTTTGTATGTTTGAAGGAATGATACTGAAATATGGGCCCCAGGACTCCCTTGAAAAAAAAAGAGATTTAAGATCTCAATGGGACTCACCTGGTAAAATAAATAAATGAAATAATTATAGAAGCAGGATTCACTTAGCCTATCAAAAAACATTGCTTAGGTAGGCTACTTGTGTTGCCTTGCATTTATTTTCTCAAGTTCACTTTAGGCCTACTCTCATTGTTGCGTTTGTGACTTTGTAACTGTGGTGTTAGCTCACTGTGTCTATTCATTGTGCCTAATAAATACTTTCAGTTGTCTCATTTTTGTGAAATTGTTTGTGTCCTGCGGTCTGTCAGTAATTTAATCATATCTAACAAAAACATAATGATCCTAAACAAGTAGACTATTCCCAAGGCTAGACTATAGAGCAACATTGTGTTTCCATCAGGATAGGAATTTCACGGCCGTGATGCCCCTTTGAAAATCAGAGGTTTACAGGCCACGGTGGCCTTGGTGCCCCCTTCTTTCAATATTCTGCTTTGCGTCCTACTAATAGAGATTTTTATTTAGCCTGTGGTCTGTCAAAAAAATCGTAGCATTCACAGCGAAAATTAATTTAGTCTTTTACGCAGTGGAGAACGTGACAGCGCAAGAAAGAAAGTGCGTCACAATTCTTCTCAGTTGAACTACTTGCGAAGTAGCCTACTCATCACACAGACATCACAAGTATCACATGAAATAGCTTTTTCTCAGCTTTTAAATTATGTTAGCCGATAATTGCTGTGTTGAACGGTTCGCGAGAAAAGTCAACTAGATGTACCGCAGAGCGGTACAAAATATGACCGCCGCCCAGTCCAGCACATTTTTTCCACAAAAAGAAATCACGCTGAAAGGCCTATATGATTCTAACTGTCTCACTAAATTGCATTATCCACATTCAATTCTGCTAGACAACAAGTACCAAAACATGATTAGTTCATAGATTTCACATGTAAAATTCATTTTATACAACCCCACCTCCATCTTGCCTGTTATATGTATAATTCTGAGAAATTCTTGATTGTTTGTGTTATGTTTATGTTATGTGTGTGTGTGTGTGTGTGTGTGTGCGTGTGTGTGTGTGTGTGCGTGCGTGCGTTTGTGCCTGTGACATTACTGTGAATGTATGTGTGTGTGTGTGTGTATCTGTTTGTGCACATGTGTGCACATGAAATGGGTTAACGTGACCCCTGGAGGCAAACATACGGAAAAAAAATGGTCATCAAGATATTCACAGAGAACTGTGTCTGCCCTACCCTCCTTTCGGGGGGTCCAGTCAAGCGGGGGAATTACAGATCAAAACGAAAAATGACGGTTCCATGCTATCCATGTGGGGTTACATGCCCACCAAGTTTCGTGTACCCCGGTCTTTCAGTGTCCTGGGACTCATTGACGGAAATTTGGGCATGCGAAAAAGAAAAAAAAAGAAAAAAAAAAAGAAAAAATCTGACTAAACCTATATGACCGCCGCTTCGCTGCGCGGCGGTCATAATAATATAATTCAATCATACATTGTACTGAAGGTTTTGCGTCCATGATCTCCCTACCCACCCATTCATCTCTTATACTTCACGAACCCTTCTTTAACACATGATAAACCATATATCAGAATAAACAGCAGACCTTACCGAACACAAAGGTGTAAAGCAGTTGTACAGTTAACCGTTCCAGAGTAATCCAGTTTTGAATTTGCAGTAAATTTCGACATGCATGGATGTCTCCAAATTTGGGCTTTAAGTTTTACGTGTTTAAATTGTTCCACATGATTTCATAACGGGCCAAATACAAAATAAATGTTCGCTTAGATATTGGTAAATCAAAAGACAGCTGACTAAGAGTTTGTGAAAGTAGCCTTAATGATCACAAAATGCTAAGCATCATGCATCTAGGCTATTTGAGTTTCTTAAAGCTGAGCTGTGCTTAAATTGTTCAATACATGATTCCATAGCAGGCCAAATATAAAATAAATGTTATATATAGCCTAGATATCTGTAATTATTAGATGATCAGATGATTTACAGTTCTATGTAATATGTCATGTTTCATGTTTTTGAAATGTTTCATGCAGTGATGCAGGTCTACTGCAGTGAATAGGCTAAATACAACTTTGATCATTTTTATATGCTACTACTGTATAGTTAACTTTGGCCTTGGTGCCCTGACATGTGGCCTTTGTGCCCCCCACCAAATATGCCCAATTGAAGGCCAAGTGGCCTTGCCCCCAGAATGGTGAAATTCCAAGCCTGGTTTCCATTCCTCAAAACGACACGCTGCCAGACGCTGCATACAAGACGGAAGGAGAGTCACGTGGGTAAATAAATAAATAAGAAACCGCTGTCACATGACAGGCAGAGACAGTCAACATGGCGCCTTACCAATACACAGTTGTGGTGCTGGTGTTTTCGCTCTTGCAATCCGGTGTTTCTGGATTTCCGACCAATATTCGCAACCCTGTCTGTGGGTACGAGGTGAGTAAATAGCCACTTGCGAGTAGGCTGTGTCGAACATGTCGTGTGGAGGAGAGTCTGTCAAAGGAAACTGAAGATGTTTTTTGAGATGCTTATCTTAACTTACCTGACACTCGCGGTCACTGGTTCTTACAAGAAAGACAGTGGCTCCTACTTCTTTAATGAAAGTGCTCTGGTTCACTTAATAATCTTGTTTTCGCCTGAACTCTGAATTCATTGTGCATGCCTGCGAAACATTTCAGTCATGCCCTGCCACCGACCCGTCCATGCTCAACGTTCACTTGGTTCCACATACACACGACGATGTGGGTTGGCTCAAGACCGTCGACCAGTATTACTACGGAGGTCAGAGTCTTTTGAAATGATATTTTTTTGCAGAATGGGTTTGCAGTTGTATTAGACACTTTGTGCATCATCCTATGCTAGACCAAATGCTATGACGTTAGCCTACTGTATTGTGGCATATTAACAGTGATGTAGGCGTGTGCTATAACAGTTTGATAGGTTTGCATCTGGCCAGTAACCTAAGGGTCATGTGATGGTGGAGTCAGCATGCATGATGGCCATATGATTGTCACATTTTAAAATTAATGTTTAACAAACACACAACCACCACCTGTTCTTTCAGCAGTTTTATAGTTATGTGACACTAATTCGATGGTCTGCTTTATTGTCTTTTCAAGACAAGCATGTTTGTCAATGATGAACTATGTCTGTTTCTGCATGTGTTCATGAAATGTACTGTTAATTCATTCATTGCATATGTGTGTGTGTGTGTGTGTGTGTGTGTCCGTCCAACACACAGACCGTAACGACATCCAGCATGCTGGCGTTCAGTACATCCTGGACTCGGTGGTGCAGGAGCTTCAGAAGGACCCGGCTCGCCGTTTCATCTACGTGGAGTCGGCCTTCTTCTACCGCTGGTGGAGGCAGCAGGACCAGGCCACGCGCCGCGTCGTCACCCAGCTGGTCAATGAAGGTAGCGAGCGCACTGCCACCTCACATGAGCCTGTAGCGGTGGAAATAGCCTTCAGCACTAAGGAAGTGTTATTGTAGGGCAGAGATCTAGATTTGGGTCATGAAGGAAGGGGAGCCTAGATGTCTGGATGTCCAACTGTCTGGCAGTACATGTACTGGTAATATAGATGAGTGACTTACAAAACCAGATTTTGGAAGGCATCATCTGTACTTTTACAATCAGTCATACATCTTGAATTTCCCCTTGGGGATCAATAAAGTATCTATCTATCTATCTATCTATCTATCTACATTTGATCGCGAGTTGTTACATTTAATTTTTGCTACTAGTAGCCAGATTGAATTTTGATAGCATTGAGTTTCAGTAGAAAGATAAATTCAATCACTTTTTGAAAATCACCATCCACTTTCCTGTTTCTTTCTCCCTCTCTCTTCCTGATACTCACTCCTTCACTCACTCACTCTCTCCTTCACTCACTCCTTCATTTTTTCACACACTCACTTTACTTCACTTCTTCATTTTCTTTTTTACACTCTATTTACTTACTCCTTCACTCTCTTTATTCACACACTCACCACTCATTTATTTTTGATTTCTTTACACTTCACTCACTCACCCACTTCACTCTCCTTCACACACTCTCTTTTCTTTTACACACTTTTCACCTCTCCCCTTTTGTTTACTTTATTTCACTTCTATTTCTTTATTTTGACGACATTTTCATTTATCTTTGTTTTCTTTATTTATATTTCATTTCGCGATTTTTTTCTTTGAGATTTCTTTCTCTATTTATTTTGTTTTTCATTATTTATTTCATTTTGTTTATATTATTTCATTTACTTTTGTTTATTTATTTTCTTGATTTCATTTTGCTTTTCTTCGATGACGATTTATTTTATTTTATCAGATGTTTGATTTCTTTATTTATTTCATGATTTGTTTCTTTCTTTCCTCTGATTTCATTCATTTCTTTTCCTTTTATTTATTTTTCATTTACTTTTCTTCACTTCTCCTTACTCTCTCACTCTCCTTTTCACTCTCCTTACCTTCATTTCTTCTCCTTCTCACTCTCCTCCTTTTACTCTCTTCCTTCACTCTCTCCTTCACTCACTCACTCACTCTGCTCCTCTCAGGTCGTCTGGAGTTCATAAACGGCGGCTGGTGCATGAGCGACGAGGCCACCACGCACTACAGCGCTGTCATCGACCAGATGACCCTGGGCCTGCGCTTCCTCAACGACACCTTCGGTGCGTGCGGGCGCCCGCGCGTCGCCTGGCACATCGACCCCTTTGGACACGCCCGAGAACACGCCTCCATATTCGCCCAGGTAAACACATGGGGGAGGTGTGCTTTAGAGACGGGCCCTCCAGCACTAACATCAAAAATAGACACAATCTCGGAATTGAAACAGAGGCGACAAAATTATGTTACAAAGAAACAATGTGATCATGCAGCTGGATAACTGCTGCCTCTTGCATAACCAGGTCCATTTATGTCAGGAGAATTAACACCATGAGCCATATTTTGTTGTATTGCATTTAAGCTTTATTGGTTCTTGACAAAGGTTTAGCGTCATATTGCTTTAGCCAATGATACTTCACAAATAACTGCTAGCAGGAATGGACTCATAACAAAATCTGGTAAATAAAAATAGTGTAAATAATTTAAACTTTGCAACTTTGGAACTCACTTTTCCTCCATTTCCCTCCATTTTGTTGCCTGGATGTCGTCCTCCGTCCTCGTCTCAGATGGGCTATGATGGCTTCTTCTTTGGCCGTCTGGACTACCAGGACAAGAGCCGGCGGATGAAGGCCAAGGAGCTGGAGCTGCTATGGAGGGCCAGCGAGAGTCTCTCTCCCCCCATGGCTGACCTCTTCACCGGTACCCACACCCAACGCCAAACACCCAACACCAGCCCTCAACACTAGACATGGCAAAAGCAGAACGTTGGACTCATTTGAGTGAAATGAAACCATGGTTTTAAACCGATTTGAAGTTCTGAAACCATGGTTTTGAACCGATTTAAAGTTATGAAACCATGGTTTCTAACTAATTTGAAGTTTCAAAACCAGGTTTTTTGCTGTAGCAGTTTAAAATGTACTTGCCAAAACACACCAATACAAATATTTCCATGCATAATTGGTGTATATCTGGTTATTAGCTTTACTGCTTGCCCAACTTTGTTTATTCAATGCCCATGTATTCATCTCCAGCTCTAAAAAAGTAAAAGATTCTTGAACGCTACACAGCTGCTCTGAAATCATTGGTCGGTATATTGTGCCATTCATTATATAGTAAGTCATGGAAATTCAGGTTTTTTGTCAGGGAAAAGTCATGGAGTTTTACATTTGACTTAGAGTGGGAACCCTGATTGAAGAATGCTGATTGTAAAATTGAGAATACACTTTCGCCTCTCTCCTGTGTCTCTGCCTCTATTTTCCTTCTTTCTTTCTCCACTGCTCTGTATGTCCCTCACAGGCATCCTTCCCAATGGCTACAACCCTCCGGATGGCTTCTGTTGGGACCAGTCCTGCAGTGACGCTCCGATCCGTGACGACCCATACCTGGAAGACTTCAACGTGGATGAGATGGTGCGGAAGTTTCTGGAGACAGCCCATAGCCAAGTAAGAGAATGATGACCTTTTTTTAGTAGATAAATATGACAGATACAGATAAGTCATTTTTCAATACATAGGACCTGTGCGTCTGTAGAAACCCCACAATGTGATTATCATCAATAATTCTTAATTGTCCTAATGTAATTTCCCAATACTGGCATATCAATATATCACAAGGCTGGAATCACAGTACAGTTGTGTTTTCAAATTTCAATAGGGGCAGCCGTGGCCTACTGGTTAGCACTTCGGACTTGTAACCGGAGGGTTACGGTTCGAATGGTTCGAACCCCGACCAGTAGGCACGGCTGAAGTGCCCTTGAGCAAGGCACCTAACCCCTCACTGCTCCCCGAACGCCACTGTTGTTGCAGGCAGCTCACTCGCCGGGATTAGTGTGTGCTTCACCTCACTGTGTGTTAACTGTGTGCTGAGTGTGTTTCACTAATTCACGGATTGGGATAAATGCAGAGACCAAATTTCCCTCACGGGATCAAAAGAGTATATATACTTATACTTGTGATTTTGCGTCTTTGCAAGTGTGTTGAATGCTGTGATAATTTTGTGCCTCCCCAGTCCAAAATCTACAAGACCAACCACATCATCATGACCATGGGCTCCGACTTCCAGTACGAGAACGCCAATCTGTGGTACAAGAACATGGACAAGCTCATCCGCTACGTCAATGGCCAGCAGGCGGCGGGCAGCAACGTCAACGTGCTTTACTCCACCCCCTCCTGCTACCTGCAGGAGCTCCACCGTGCCAACTCCACCTGGTCTGTACACACACACACACACTGACTCATGTGTTACAAATGTGTTACTGTTCAACTACTTAATGTGTGTCTGGATCATTAAATGTAGGTAGCAAGCATTTCATATGGCAAGTTTAATTTGATTTCTGTAAGGTAATGTTACTGCGATGCATTCATAATAGAAGATATGGCTTGATATTGCTACAATATGATTTACTTCAATTGAAAATTCAATATAACTTAATATTATAATGACACCTCATCCAACCTCTTTTTTTCTTTCTCTATATTTATTCTCGCATTTTATGGCATTTTCTTTTCTCTTGTTTTCTCTCCCTCACTCTCTTAGGGCCCTGAAGACGGACGACTTCTTCCCATACGCTGATGATGCTCATGACTTCTGGACGGGCTACTTCACCAGCCGACCTGCTCTGAAGCGCTACGAGAGGCAAAGCAACAGCTACCTACAGGTCACAGCCTTGACCGCCTTACAACACTCTCTCCCCAAACTTCTCTTCCCCAAAAATGTGCAAGCCTTCACCTGTCTACTGCATTGAGACATACAGAGAGGTCTTGCAAACTATTTCTCGTCCTGATGATCAGTGTTTGTCCATGCCAGCAGATCTCCCCCAGCTGTTGAGTTAAGTTTTTGATCTAATATTCTCATCTGAGTGAATGGCATAAAATACTGAGGAGACTCAACTGTGGCACTTGTTAGGGCCCATTACGATAACTGTAACTGCCACCGTAAACATTCCAGTTTAAAGATCACGCTTGCTAATAAGAGCGACAACGTCCATACTGCGTACTATAACGATGACAATGTGAATGATCGAACACAGAACTAATCAGCATCCATTGAATTTAAGATGGAACAATAATGAAAATGAAGACTGTTCCTCTGACTCTCCTCATGGTTGGTCTGTGTGGATGTTTAGTTAGTTATCGTTGTCTTCATAGTTATCGTTTGCAGTGTGGACGTCTAGTTAGTTATCGTTGTCTTCATAGTTATCGTTTGCAGTGTGGACGTCTAGTTAGTTATCGTTGTCTTCATAGTTATCGTTAGCAGTGTGGACGTTCATATCGTTACGGTTATCGTTGTCTTCGTAGTTATCGTTAGCAGTGTGGACGTTCATATCGTTACGGTTATCGTTGTCTTCGTAGTTATCGTTAGCAGTGTGGACGTTCATATCGTTACGGTTATCGTTGTCTTCGTAGTTATCGTTAGCAGTGTGGACGGGCCTTTAGGCTGAATTGGTTTTGCACCACCACGCCACTCCCCACCCGTAGTGTTCCCTAGCTGTCACTCTTGGTTTGAAGGAGTGATTTGTTTTACATTCCCTCTTGCTCCCTTCACCAGACTTGCAATCAGCTGGAGGTTCTGGGCGGGCCAAGGTCCAGGAGTGGCCCCTATGGGAAGGGGACCAGCGACACCCTGAGTGAGTTTGACTTTCAGTGCTTGATATGTTTATGTTGGAATACTGACATTTCAGCATCAGATTTCTTTGTTAGTGTCGTTGACGCGCTTTAAATATGGATGATCTTAAGTCATACGCTCATATTACAACCAAACACTTGGTCCTTGTCTTGTCGTCTTTTCATTCATAATGCCCATTGTGGAGTGGTGTTATTTTAACTGAAGTCAAGAAACCAATCAGTAAGTGACCAACCACCTGTAGCCTATAGAATCTAAATCACAATCACATTTATTTGGCCAAGTGAGTTAGCACAAAGAAGAAATGTATTTCTGGCTGATGGGGTCACTCTAACTTATACAATACCACATATAGACAATATGTTTAGTGAACTTAAGTAAAGATGTTGAGCAAACCTGGTCGTGATTGGATGCCTCCCTCATGAAGCTCTGCTCTGATTGGCAGGAAAGGCCATGGCGGTGGCGCAGCACCACGACGCGGTGTCGGGGACGGAGAAGCAGCACGTGGCCTACGACTACGCCCGCAGACTGGCCAGCGGCTGGGCCTACTGCAAGGTACCTCGCAAGATACCACAGCTCCAGGGGCCTCTCTGCTCAATGGGGCCCATTGTGGCCATTCCGGTCCAGGTGCCGCTGCCAAGAACAATACAGTAGAGTGTGGAGAGCCCATCCGCTGGTGATCTCCTTCCACAGCGGCACATTGGTTTCGTGTGGTACTGTGAGAAAGGTCCTCAGAGCTGATGGCTTGGTGCTGATAAGAAACACATGAGAAGTTAGTGCGCACCACAGCTGTAGGGTTTCAGTAGGGTTCAGTCACACTCCTGTGTGGGCTTTCTTTTTGTCTTTCTTTCTTTCTTTTTGTCTTTCTTTTCTTTCTTGTCTGTCTGTCTGTCTCTTTCTTTCTTTCTTTCTTTCTTTCTTTCTTTCTTTCTTTCTCTCTGCTGTTTTCCCCTTTTCCCTCTGATCCCTCTGTCTTTTATTTTCTCTCCATCTCACTTGCCCAAACATTTCTCTCTCTCTCTCTCTCTCTCTCAGGTGTTGGTCCGTAACTCTCTGGCCGTCCTCACTGGTTCTGATGCCCCTCGTTCGTTCTGTGAGAACCTCAACATCAGCGTGTGCCCACTGACCGAATCCAGCAAAATGGTACAACACAACGACAACACCACGCCAACCTGTTGTTATATGCTGATTATGGACATATTGGAAGCATATCAATGCTATGCAGTGTAACATTTTAACAGTGTTATAAATATATGACAATTTATGATTAATTGATCTGTCTCTGTCTCTCTTTCTTTCTCTCTCTCAGTTCACCATGAACGTGTACAACCCTCTGGCACACCCCGTTAGCTGGTCCGTACGGCTGCCTGTTAACGGCAGTGCCTACAGCGTTGCAGATGTCCAGGGCAAAGCTGTAGACAGTGAGGTGTGTGTCTGTGTCTGTGTCTGTGTGTGTGTGTGTGATCAGTTTACTACAGTGTCATTTTAAGAGTTGAACGTGAGACATTGTTCACCTGCTCCTCCGCAGGTGATCCCCGTGCCCAAGGCCACCAAGGCTCTGAGGGGCCATCGAGGCTGGGCGCTGAACGAGCTGGTGTTCCAGGTTGAGGCGCCTCCGCTGGGCTACACCACCTACTCCATCTCCCTGCTCCAGAACGCACCTCCACCTCCACCACCACGGCCCAAGGCTCCCCTCACAATACAGAACAAGGTCTGCTCAAAGAGGCAACAGGACAAAAAGACCACACTAAGACTCCACTAAGGTGGATGGAGTAGACCCCCACTGCTCAACTAGCCTATTATTATTATTATTATTATTACTACTACTACTACTACTACTACTACTACTACTACTACTAATCATAGACGCTTTTGCGCCTTGTGTGAATCATGTAGATATTGCAATGCTTTATGAGCTGTAATCTAGAGTTTAGACTGGAATTACTTGTATGTCTCTGCTGTGGTATCTCTCTGCACACTTCCTCTGTAAGCTCATTGGCTGCTCTCCCATTCTTAGTTCCTGAAGGTGACCTTTGACCCTGCCACGGGCCTGCTGAGCAGCCTGAGTAACCTGGAGACCCAGCAGAGCATCAAGCTGAGCCAGAACTTCTACTGGTGAGACGCTGCACCAGCTTTGCCACAGTCACACACACACACACAGAGAGTGTCTTCCACTGACTCACACACTGCCCGCATCATGTGAGTTCAGGTTTGAGTGAAGTGGAAGCACATTTAGCCATATCGTTCCTCTTTAAACAGTTCTGCTTTTAGTCATCATCTGCAGGAGAGTACTAGTGTTCATCTCACCAGCTGTGTGTGTGTGTGTGTGTGTGTGTGTCTCTCTCTTTCAGGTACAATGCCAGCGCGGGGAACAATGAAGACAGCATTCAGCCGTCGGGCGCCTACATCTTCAGGCCAAACTGTTCCACGCCGTTCATCATCAGCAAGACGGCCAAGATCCAGAGCGTACAGGTACAGCAGCCGCCCCCAGCGAGCAGGACATGTGGAGAGGACACTTGACCACACATGGGGTTTGAGATTGTGCCGTCCTGTGCACATTTACAGTGGTTCTGGTTTGTGTGTGTGTGTGTGTGTTTCAGAACGGGGTGGTTCAGGAGGTGAGGCAGATGTTCAGCCCCTGGTTGTCTCAGGTGGTGCGTCTGTATGCGGACAGCAGAGAGCTGGAGCTGGAGTGGACAGTGGGCCCTGTGCCTATCGAGTGAGTGAGACACACACACACACTGAGACTCACACACTCTGCTCAGTGACCGAAAGAGATGCATGAAATAAACACATATACACACACTCACACAGTCAGTATAGCAGTCAAACACTCAGAATAATAAAGTGGCTGTACAAACAGTTCCACCCTGCACAAATAGAGAGTGAGTTGCATGTGAATATACATTCTACATTTGTTATTACTATAATTGATTTCTCTGTCTGTCTGTCTGTCTGTCTGTCTGTCTGTCTGTCTGTCTGTCTGTCTGTCTGTCTGTCTGTCTGTCTGTCTGTCTGTCTGTCTGTCTGTCTGTCTCTCTCTGTCTCTCTGTCTGTGTCTGTCTCTCTGTCTGTCTGTCTGTCTCTCTCTCTCTGTCTCTGTCTGTCTGTCTCTCTGTCTCTCTCTCTCTCTCTCTCTCTCTCTCTCTCTCTCTCTCTCTCTAGAGATGCTCTGGGGAAGGAGGTGATCACTCGCCTGGACACTGACATCAACACCTCCGGCTATTTCTACACCGACTCCAATGGGCGAGAGGTCCTGGAGCGACGGTAAGAAATGACCAAGTAGTGACCAGCCGTGACCATGACGACCCTGTGTTCCATTCCTGTCTGCCTCTGTAGAAATCAACTCCAGTTCACAGTAGACTCAGTCAAACCATGAGGCTGACTGTGAGTCTATAGTTAAAAAAAACACAGTGGACTGACATCTGTGCGTCTCTGTCCATCCAACAGGAGAGACTACCGTCCCACGTGGGACCTGAAACAGTCGGAGCCAATCGCTGGCAACTATTACCCCATCAACTCCCGAGCCTACATCAAGGTGCGTGCCACTTCTGACCGGTCTGGCCAGACGCCAAGGCCGTCTGTGCTGTGGAACTGGGACCTGGCATCTCAGAATTGCATGTTTTTGTTCGGTCTCATTGCTTGCTGTTGGAGTGTGAAAGTGGGCTTTGTGCTTTCATGTCAGGCGAGTGCTCTTTTCAGGAGGCAGTAGAATCTGGTATATGCTTGAGATGGTCAGAATTTATCTGTGTGTTTGTCTGTCTTAACTGTAAATGCAGCCATGAGCGTTAGTTATCTAGTAGTCCTTTTGCTGCTTCAGTGCTGATGATGAAATTATATCTCCACTGTGGAAAAACAAAGTGTGTGTGTGTGTGTGTGTGCGTGTGCGTGCGTGCCTCAGGACAAAGAGTCTCAGCTGACAGTGGTGACTGACCGCTCCCAGGGGGGAAGCAGCATAGTGGACGGCTCCCTGGAGATCATGGTAAGACAGGCCGAACGGGCTTCTGCGTCAACACCACAGGCTCTAATGCTCCGCTGGAGCGTCCCCAGGTGTACAACACCGCACCAGTTATTCTCACATTCAAACCGGGAACTGAAAATGATTAGGATACTAGAGTTGTCCCTGATAAGCTATTAACAAACCCTATTGGATACCTTTATATTTTTATGAGGGCTTGTGAATATACTGTAATGAAATGTGTTAAATTATGTTGTTTTTACATAATCATTGGAAGCCATCATTGACGATTAATTTGATTATTTGCACAGCCTTAGCATACCGGTATACATACAGTATGTTTGTTTGATTCTCTTATATTCATAATCATGTTTATGTACATACCCACCCTCTGTCTGTCTGTCTCTCTGTCTCTCTCTCTCAGCTGCACCGGCGGCTGCTGTACGATGACGTGCGCGGCGTGGGCGAGCCCCTGAACGAGACGAGTGAGGCCGGCGGCCCCGAGGGTCTGGTGGTGCGCGGCCGGCTCCTGCTCTCCCTCACGCCGCCCGACACGGCCGCCGACTCCCACCGGCCCCTCGCCCAGGCCCAGGTGCTGCAGCCGCTGCTCAGCTTCCAGGAGGGCCCAGCACCGGCCAGCGCACGCCTGGAGGTCAGGAGGGGGCAAAGGAGAGGGGGGATGGATGGAGTGGAGGGATGGATGGAGTGGGTGGATGGATGGATGTTCAGACAAAGACAGTCTCTTACTGTGTCTCCTGAAGGAAAGGCAACAGGAGCCAGTTATTATGCCATTGCTTACATGTCTATATATAAACACACATATATACGTATTACGTACATACATAAATACAGTGATCTTATAATACTATGATGTAATTGTGACAAAGAAGTGCCATTGTGTTTCTTGATTTAAAGGTTTAGATCAGAGCATGCCTTTTTACATGTATCATAAGTAACAACTCTGTTGTTAAACTGTGTCACAGGCCTATTTCCCGATAATGACCTGCGTTCTTACATGATCAATTTCTACCATGTATTAGCCTGTAGTGTTGGTGCTGTTGTGTCCTCTAGTGGTGCCTGGGCCAGTGCTGAGTGTTCTCTGTGTCCTACTGCAGTTCTCAGGGCTGCAGGCTGCGCTGCCCCCTGCTGTTCACCTGCTGACGGTGTCTCAGTGGGACTACGACTCAGTGCTGCTGCGCCTGGAGCACCAGTACGAGAGCAGGGAGAGCAAAGCCTACTCACAGCCTGTCACTGTCAACCTGCAGGTTAGACACTTAGACACACACACACACACACACTCACTCACTCTTTTCCTCTCTCTCTAACTCATTCTAACTCATAAAAGACATAAGTGTCCTGAGCCGTGTGTGTGTCCACAGAAGCTGTTCTCTACTGTGGAGGTGATGGGGGTCACAGAGATGAGCCTGGGGGCCAATCAGTGGAAGAGTGAGATGAGCAGGCTGGTCTGGAGGCCCAGCGCAGGTAACACACTGATGCACACATGATGCTACAACTACCAAGAAGGATGGGACAATATGTGTAGACAATATCACATGGATAGAGAATGTGTAGACACACACATATAGTTGTCATGATTGTAAGCTTGTACAGTAGGTCATTGCCTCATTGGTCTTTACCTTCCCTGTTGTTGGCTTGCTTGTTTTTTCTCCCCATCTTCTCTCAACACACACACACACGTCATGTTCTGACGACCTTCTGTTGGGTCTGTCACCTTTTCATGACTCATTTTTTTGGCTTCTTGTTTCTCTGTGTTGTCAGACGCAGCTCCCCAGCCGAAGCAACCCTCCGACCCGTCGCCGTGGGAGATCACCCTCAACCCCATGGAGATCCGCACCTTCCTGCTCCGGGTCCGCCAGAGTTAGCCAATCGCAAGCAAGCAGCAAAAAGGAGAGCACCAATCAGGAAATTCCGTCACAACTTGCCAGCGCTGCCTAAAAGGGCTCATCTTGACCTCTCTCTCTCTCTCGCCCAGACCTGGACTTCAAGGTCGCTCTGCTGTTTCGGCCTCATCAGTGTAATTCAACACAATGCAGTGGGTGGCAGGCCTCCTTCGGTTTCATACATATTTCATGAACCATTCTTATTTTTGGCCTATTTCAAAAGCTGCCTCAGCAAGTCGCACACCACCACCGGAGAACTTTTTGTTGTCTGGTGAATTGATTTGATTGGCTGTGTGGGCCAGCTGAGAGGTGTGACCCATTTTGTTTGCAACAGTTGAGTTTGGTCTCTCCGATTATTATCTCAAATCCATTCTCAGACCACTCTTACAAACCACTGCCATTCCACTGCATTGGAACTATTGAGGTTTAGGAACCTGCAGTGTTGAACTATTTTTTTAATTCTCCACCCAACAGTGATCAGTGATTTATGATCTGTGCGATAGACATTTTTGTTCCTTTCTCACATGAATACCCTCTTTTGGTAGATTGTAATTGTTCTTTAATTGTTTACATTTTTAAAAAAAATAAATGATCAAATGTGAAGGTGTTCTTATTCTGTCAGTCCAAACACACTCACATGTACCAACATGGTAAGGATACCCAGCACATACCATGGTGCACCTTCTGAGTTCTGGGGGCCTGATTTTATCCAACAGCATGTGTGGAGCTCCAGATCAGCGGCTTCTCAGACTGCTGCCGGCTGCCCCTAGGCATGAGAGTTCGAAGGTGCAGCACGCACATCCAAAACGATGAGTACTGGGTGCTGGACAGGAAAGCACAAGCATGTAAAAGAACGTTGAGTCCGCACACCAGAATCTGCTCCTTAGCGTTTTTTAATGGTAGGCTAGATCACCACATGTGACGTTTCGGGCCACAGCCCTTCATCAGCCTGGGGCCCGAAACTTCACATGTGGTGATTTAGGCTTCCCCTGGCCCCCCTAGATGTCCAGCTGACCTGAAATTCAGTCTCAACGCAGGCAGGCGTCATCCAATTCCATTCCTACGTGAGGTCTTCATGTTCCTCGTACTCTTTTGAGGACAGGCCCACCACTCCTGACGTGTCTCCTTCTCCCCTTGTTCACTGTTGCTACGGCTACGACTAGCTTTTCCTCGCTAATAGTGAAACACTACGGTCCTAACCCGCAATGTGTCAGGGCCTTGACTGGTGGGATGAAAAACAAGGCTTTAGTGAAAACTACAAATCCACCAGACACATACACACAAGCGCTGAAATATCAGCTATAGAGGCCACACAACAGTTAACAAACAAGGAAGAGAGCAGGGGGGTTTTATTTGCAGATTTTAAAAGGAATTAAAACGAGAAAAAAAATAATAAAAACGGGGAACTACAATCAAACACCATAATCCCCTTTCTGTACATGTGACAACATATAGCTCGTTCCAAAATAAAGACTCTTCCATCCTCTCTATTTCACAACATGCATCCGAGATGGACAGTTCCTCTTCCTGGCTGCTTACACCCATGGAAATTCTGTGCTGTCAGTGGTCGGCATACACACGCAAGCTGAATGATTAACTACAGTATGAGTATAGGCCGACATCTTTGTTTGAGCTGCTGCCCGTAGAATGAGGGATTCCGGGAAACGCAGTCATAAGCAGGCCATGCCGTCATTGAGGACAGAGGAGCATGTGTAAGTGAAATAAGTGTTGCGTGTGTGTGTGCGTGTGTGTGTGTGTGTGTGTGTGTGTGTGTGTAGTCCACTGTGTCCCCCTCATTCCATCTTCTCAGCTTCACCGGGCACCGACTCCAGCTCGTGAGAATAACAGCATTTCTCTCCATGTGTGCATGTGCCCTGCAGTGAGAGAGTGAGAGAAGAGTGTGTGAGTGAGTGAGAGAAAGAAAGAGAGAGAGAAAAAAAGAGGGAGAGGGAGGAGAGAATGTTCCTGTCGCACAGCTGTTGTGAATTCCACGAGCTTCAGTCATGCCAACACGGATGAGGAATCTGGGCGCTCAGTGTTGCATGAGAAAGCGAAGATGGCATGAAAGAGAGAGGTGTGTGTGTGTGTGTGTGTGTGTGTGTGTGTTTTGTAGGAGAAGTGTGTTGCACACTCACCTTCCTGAACCTCTTGCAGGGGACGTTCTTAAGCTGGGACAAGTCTGTGATCTGGTTCTTCCTCTTCCCCTGGAACTGCTTCCTCTTGTCCTCCAGCTCGGTGGAAATCCCGCCACTGTGAGAACCACAACACAGGAGAGTGAGAGAGAGAGAGAGAGAGAGAAGGAGGGAGGGAGGGAGAGAGAGTGAGCGAGAGAGAGAGAAAATAACTGATGCTCTTTTCCTTTTTCCCCATGCACACAATATCACTCCACTTTGGCAACTGTACTGAACAAGAGTCATCACGGCCGACTTTCAATGTGATAGAAAACAAATGTGTATTTCTAATAGTAAGAGAAAGAGACACAGAGAGGGATGGATGGATGGATGGATGGATGGATGTAGCGGACCCACCCAGCTTTGGCCCGTGCTTTGGGGCCCCAGTTGGCTTGTGGGTTCTCCTGAAAGCGCACCAGGTGGCGCCGGCGAGACTGGGGATTGGCGTCCTCCCGGACATCAAAGCACGCCTGCAGACTGGAGAGAAAGAAAGAGAGAAAGAAAGAGAGAAGAATAAACTGAGAGAGAAAAGCGAAGAAAGAGCGAGCAAACTGGAGAGAGAGAGAGAGAGAGAGAGAGAGAGAGAGAGAGAGAGAGAGAGAGAGAGAGAGAGAGAGAGAGAGAGAGAGAGAGAGAGAGAGAGAGGGGAGCCAGGTGTCCACTCACTGCTGCACTTACGTGGGCTCAGTGGAGAGGATGCGGGACGCCGGGCTCGTCTCCGACAGCCTCTCCCGTTTCACTGGGTTGGCCTTCTCCTGAGATCGATTGAACACACGACGCCAAGACGCCAAGACGCCAAGACGCCAAGACGCGCCTGATGCCAAGACACGCGACAAACACACGCACAAACACACACACGTTTTGTTGAAAAGGTCTAAACTAAAGAAGCAGTGGAACTGTGTTCATAACAGTGGAGAAGTCTGAACGGCGACGACAACAACACATTTGACGTTTGCGTGGCGTTGGGTCTCACCCAGCAGCGCATGATGTCCCAGAGGACGCCGGGCGGGGCGTCCGTCTTCACCGCGTTCTTGCAGGCGTGAGACAGGGACACTCTGTGGCCAGCGTGGAGGAGGGCGGACCTGCAAGCCAGCGCAGATAGGGCCAATGCATGAGGATTTAAAAGTGTGTGTGTCTGTGTGTGTGTGGGGGCGGGGATGTGTGTGTGTGTGTGTGTGTGTGTGTGTGTGTGTGTGTGCACACTTGCGTGCACTTACAACAGAAAGTGCATCATATGTGAGTGAGTGTGGACAGTGTGGTCACT
>NC_063195.1:27776462-27836462 GCF_017589495.1 Alosa alosa | reverse complement strand
TGCTGATATGAGAGATTTAGTCAGTCAGACAGAGCCATATAGGAAACAGCAATATCAGGGCTCAGGGGAGAAGTGTGTGTGTGTGTGTGTGGGGGGATGGGGTAGAGACTGGAAAGGGAGCGGAGGATGTACGAGTGTGAGTGTGCTCACTTGAGATACGAGAGCACAAGAAAGAAGCAAAGGTATAAATAGTGTGCACAAACAGACAGAAAAGAAAGAAAGAGTGAAAGAAAGAAAGACAGACAGAAAAAGAAAGAAAGACACATGCATCATGTTTGCATCATCTGTGTGGAAGCGTGTGCATTTCTGATTTCTGACCTGGCGTCCCTCTGGCTGGCCTGCACCAGGTGAGCCACACCGTTGTGCTCTGCGTTGCGGGCGATGAGTGCCGCTGCTTTGGCGGAGAAGTCGTTGGCCGTGATGCTCTGGAGGCCCGGAACCTCCAGCGCAAAGCGCACCGACCGCAGGCCAGACGCCGCCAAGCCCTCCAGCACACGCAAGCCATGCTGTGGAAGAGGAGCAAGCAGGCACACACACACACACACAAAAAAACATTACTGGGCAACACAAAATAATTTATGTAACAGGCAGAACCAAGATTAGCAAAGATGTTGAGTTAAACATGTGACTGCAAGAGCGATAAGCTTATGCCAACACACGAGCAAGAAAACAAATGAAAGACTTTAATAGCGGACATTAAGATTGAGTTATATGGAATTCTGGAAGGTGGTGTGTGTTGAGTTTACCTCACAGCGCTGGCCAACAGAGGCTGTGATGACACTCTCCACCTCTGTCTTGTCCCCGCACTTCTCCTTCTCCGTCTCGTCATCCTTCTGCTGCTGCTCTGTCGACTCCTGGTTCTCTGAGGACTGTTGGTCTTCAGACAGGCACACCACCACGCGGTCCTTCTCGCCTGGTACTACAATCCGCACCCCCTTCTGGGCCAGCTGCTCCCGGGCGTACTCAGTGATTACCGCACATCTGCAGGCAAAGGGGAGGGAGAGATGGGAAATGTAGTCCAGACAACAGGAACAGAACCGAGTCAGGAACTAGTTAAGCATTCAGAGTAATTCAGAAGTCAGAAGTAGGATTCTTGCAATGGTGTTCAAGGTGTTTGAGGTCACTCACGTCAAGTCTCGGTTAAACTCCTGGACAGGGTTGTAGAAAACTTCATTGGCACTAGGAAACAAAATAGCTGCCTTGCCCTCCCTCACCACTGTTTCCCCTGGTAACAGACCGGCTTCTAAGGTGCCAGTTTGATTGTCATTGGCTGGAGAGGTGGTCGTCACACTATCCACGGGTGCCCCTGTCCCATCTGAGGTGTTGATGTTCAGAGATGTTTTTAAAACTTCCATAGTCCTCAGTCCCCTGAAAGAGACTTTTCTCAAGTCTTGAAGGGAAACCCTCACCGCGGTTAAGCACAGCAGCTGGGCGACTTTTGGCAGCATGGAAGGCCCCCAGCTCTTGTCTTGCGCAAAAAACCTGGTATGGAAAAGTGTGACATACACCTTGGTTCACTCGTAGACCCATTCATGCATTAGTTTACGCGACCTTTAGTGTGGGCATCTTTTTACGACAGGCATACAACAAAGAAGCTTTAGCTCCAGCTGACCGAAAGCTGTCTCAGGTACCCTTGGTTGATAAACAACAAGTCGTCATTTCTCTAAATGAATGCATATGGTGTGTTGTTGTGATACGAGAGCTAACGTATAGTAATATGCTAACATACAACATACTGGTTAAACTCTTTAGGCTGAGAAATGTCTTAGCATTGTGAATATCTTGTGAGCAACTGAGTTTACATTAGATCATGTTAGCACGCTACCCCAGGCTAGCTAGCCTGCTTCACATAGGTCAATGCATGAAAATACTGGCAACTGGCTAGGCTAAAGTGTGAAGCAAAAGACTTACCGCTAATCAAAGATGTTGTTCCAGTTATCTTTGCACACACACATGCAAATGACGCTAGGAATTTCTGAGCGGTAGGCCTACTGTTTAATCCCCGCAATGTCCCACCTGTGTGTTATTACGGTAAGTAAGTGTAGCATTTAGCTCCACATGGATGTGTAGGTGGACATGAACTACGGCAAGTGAGCCGCACAGCAAAACGCGAAACTCATAATGACGTGACACCCACGCTCGGCGCAGTGCCGATAGATGGAAAGCAATGTGGTGTAATGTAAAGGACAAGGAGTCATTCACCCTATACAGAGTTGAATCCTCGAAGACAATTTGCCAATGCCAAATGCCATTTAATGGAGGTTACCAGCATTTGGAAATATGCCATGTATAATAGTAGCCTACATTAAATTAATATTGTAGGGCTAGAACGCAATTGATTTTTACATATGCATTTAATATGAATATAGAAACATGTTGCTCGATGGCTTAAACAGCTTAATTTAATAATTAGTCAGTTGCGTAATGATAATGACGTTCAATTAGGGACGTCAGTGTACGCAGAGCCATAGAAAACCGCTCTGAGTGTGCCTAATTGTGCTTAATTAAGTAAGAGCAAAAAATAGCCCATTAATTAATTTACAATTTTTCCTGGATGTCTTTCAAGCCAGAAAACACTATTCTCTAAAAACTAGACCCAATTTTCTTCAGAAGATAACAACGTGAAGTGCTGATGATAAAGCCTTAATCGACGCCATAAAATCTGGAGGGGGCGCTCGTAAATTAAAAACGCCATCGCAGTTATAACACAATGGGGTCGGATGATCTGCAATCAAAAGTGGAGGGTAAATCGCAAGAATGGGGGACACGTACAATGCAGTGACAGCTAAAAAGTAGTAGGAACTCTCGTTGTTCCTCGACGCAGACTGCACTTGGCATTCTGTGCGCGTACCACTCAGACCCCTAGAGGCTCACCTGCTGAAGTCTAGACGCACTGAAATAGACCACTTTTCACAGCATCAGGCTGCCTGCTGTCGCTAGCATACGGGAGGGGAGAACTGGTGTCTTCCGCTGTCGCTGTGAACACACGGACCCATCTACCGCTGGGCAAGAAGGGATTCCACCGCACCGAGACCCACATTCCGGCGTGCCTACGATAAGAGGTGCTCCAGACAGGAGATCGTTGAACCCGCGCCTGTCTGCGCGATCGGTGGCTCTGCGCTCAGCGCCCCTGGGAAAGTGTTTGCTCTCGATAATTCTGCGCTCTGCGTCTCGCCTGTGTTCACAATGAATGGCTGCCTGTAGCGAGAGCGAAGGAGAGAAGGCTTCTGACTCCTCCATTGAAACACTTTCCAACAGATTAACGTGAGGGGGTGAGTTTGCCCGGGTTCACATCGGTTTATCGGGGTCACAGAGGACAGAGAGAGGCTTCGAATGGGCTGAAGCGGCGAGCAGCCGCGCAACGGCTCATTATTTGGGTCGAATAGGGATCGGTTCGGAGTGATTTTTTTTGGGGGTGCGGGTGGTGGGGGAGGAGAGGGGGGGTATTGTTTTGGGAAGGTGTGCGATAGATGGGGGATGGGCTCGTAGGAGCAGCTCCAACAAAACTTTAACCACTTCACTGACTTCACAGCCGTAGCCTCAGGCTGCCTCTGGGATGAATCTTCCACTCTCATTGACTTCTTCTAGAAGTTTTCTCTCCCCCTGTGATGTTAACGCTACTGCAGTACGACTATGTGGCGTTGATGAAATTCGGATACCGTGACTTGTCTGATAGGGAATAATGCATGATCTGTATTAGCATGTTGCTGTCAAGCGGTACAGTTGGTGTCTTGCGTCTCATAACCCCCCTTCCTCCCGCGGTGCTGGTTTGGTTTAGTCTGGCTCGCCCCCAGTTGCTGCATTTGTCCCGGGATGACCTGTTGATGTCGGGAAAAGATGGAGTATAAGGATGACCCCCTCCCCTTATTTATTTATATATAACGAAAATAAATTAAATGGCTACAGGAAATCCAAATTTAAACAAAACCGCCCCCAAAAAACAGTAGCCCAAAACGTAGGAAATGGGTGAAGTTACGTTATTAATTCGATGGGATTTCCGATCTTGGGAGTGAGTGGAGAATGCCTAACAGTTAGGCTACTGTTGTTGGGCGAACCCAACATTTTTGGAGTACAGTCAGAATATCGCGTCTGTAGGCCGTAGGATGTAACTCAAGCCGACATCGCATTGCACTGGCATAGAGGGGGCGAGAACGGCGGATGTGGATGCCTTAATAATTTATTTGTTCGCCTATTTTTGAGACAGACTGCTTGTGGGTGTCGTTTATGTGCGATAGGAGCCGCATCTGCAGAGGAAATCAGGGGATACTGTATCGTTTTTGTCTGCCGTCGCCCCCCGGCCCGTGCCAATTGAAAGCTCCGATCCTACGGGCAGAGATACTGGCACACGACGGGGCACGGATAGTCCGCTGCCCACACCGACTTGCAGCTACCAAGCCCTTCTTTCACACGAACGGGTCGAGACCTCCTGAAACTACACTTTCATGTGAGGGATCATTTTGTTCGATAACAGTTTTATTGTTAACCCGAAATAATTAATCACGCCTCTGGGAAAAGGGACAATGCTACAATGGAGATGCGAAAGTGGTTTAGAGCGTAGGCTAAAATGCATTCGTGGTGTTCGACTTCATGCGATCACCATTAGGCCTATTAGACATTGCTACATAAGATATATAATTTCTTGATACTATATTTTTAAATTTAATTTATTTTACGCGCTACCTGTCCGATAGCAAGTGGCTACATTTTAGATTAATCATGTGACAGAAAGTCGCTCAGTGTTATAAAATATATTTTTTCACATCGTTTAACTTTAAGCTGAACGCATGGTCGTGGTTTGTGACTTTTTGCTCGACAACATTCGATTTCGGCATGGCTATGGATGAGCTGGGTTACATAGCCTTAAACGTCCCTCTGAGAAACTGTTCCTCGACTGCCTACAAATGTCGATAAGAGGCTTCGCAGTGAATGATCTCCATAGGAGATGTGACATTGAACCCTTAGTTTCCGGTTTGCGGCGCCGAGGTCAGTGGAGGAAACTGTTATGTCTGAACTTGGCTGACCCCGAGGTCGCCTTAGTTGAAAGGTTATATGGCTTCTGGGTTGCCAGTCTCATCTTGGGCGCGCGACTGGGCTGCGCTCTGACCGTGGGCTATTTTTGGCTGAAAACTTCTGTATTTATAAACGTGAAGTTTTGGGGAACTCAGATTTTGTTGATTATAATGTATTTTGTCCATCTTAAGAGCTTGCTTTGTTTTGGTTGTAAAAGTAAAAGCCATGCGTATTTTATTTTGTGATTCATCAGTATCCAGAACAAAAATTAAATGGTGATCTGCATCTTGATTAGATACCATGGAGTGGGACATACTGCAGGGTGGAGCAAGGCTGATGGATCCTGTGGCTAGTCTTTCAGGTTAAATTAAAGAGGCCCTAAGCCATGGAAGCAGTGCTTTCTACTTAGTGAAACTTGGCCATCCAAGGATTCTTCTTAAGTTGTCCAGTCTACTGTGTGCACATGCAAAAATACTTACTAGGAATAGAACATCCTCTCATAAAATGTACCCTAAAATGGTGGAATGAGGTATTGATATTTTGTTGATTGCCACTGAGATGACAATATAATACCATCACAATATTTTGGCTACAATACAATATTACAGTTCTTTACATTTAATAATACAAGTAGCCTATTGTGATTCGATTCTGTGATACATTGTGATTGATGTATCCCAGATATTATGGTTGTGTGTGTTAGGAGTCCATGCAGTCAGGTTGGTGTGGCATTAAGTTATTCTAGACCCTGACTTCTTTTTCAATTTCCTCTGCGCCGCAGAACCTGCACCATACAGTGGAGTTATTAGAGTAGACGAAGGCCCTCATTAAATTGAACTAGATATAGTCATAATTTGCACGGCTGTATTATAATATTGTGCTGAGCTGACTGTAATGTATCAATTTGATTTGGAAAACTATTTGAAAGGTTATCTTGCCGTCACAAATTTAAGGAGAAAAAGACCCCATCTGTGAGAGAGTAACAGCTATTGTAAGTAAAAATAATTTTCAAGATCATCTGTGGGCTGTCTTTAATCTGATCAAATTAACATGCAGTCTTTTCTCGGCATATGGAAATCTACATTTGACACTATAAGTAAACTGGCAAAGGTCTTTTAACATCTTCCAACCATTGCTAAAAAAAAAACAATTCCACATGCCTTAGAGGTCTTGGGAGCACTGTGCATGTTTCAGTTTAAAACACATTTCATGGTGTTCTTCACAGCCTGTTGTGCATCTGATTGTTAGCCTATTTGATGGTATACTGACTTATTTGATTATTCTGTTACATTTTTCTGCCACCCACATTCACTCAGTTGAATGGGCTGGCAATGGCATAAGATGACATTCATTCGCACAGCGGAAAGAGCTTACATTTTCGATCTGTGCCAAGGTAAAGGGTTCATCTAATGTAGTATTTCTACAGGAGATAAATCTTCAGTGAGCTGCGAGAGAGTATCACTGTACTGTATCTGTGTGTGTTCCCACTTCTAGCACAGGCTTTTGTAGTCTTCAGTTAGGCTACCTTTATTTGTAAAATCTAGCTTCTCAAGAACACTCACTTTTGATTTCATGAACACCATTTCAGTTGGCTAATATTGGCCATTTGACTTCTGTCAGAAACTAATATGAAAACCCATGCTCAATCTCCCAAGTGTGTTGGTGTTGGAGCATATGGAGAAGGCAAATACACAATGTGGGCTTTCTCACAGGCCAGGAATGGAATGAAGGAGCCTCGTTTTAGAGTGAGGTGCTTGCCCCAGGGGGATTTTATCTTTGGTTCTGCACTGTCCTCTTTAGCCAGGCATACAGGACACACCACTTATGGTGGATCCCAAAGCCTGCACAAGGCAGGGTTTAAAAGGGGAATTTAAAGTGCTTGGGAAATGCAGGAGTTAGAGGTGGGCCCCTTGAGGAAAGACTGGCAGGCACATCCTTCAGTTTCATAGGGATGGCCTTCAGTGAATCATCGGCAAACTATGAACTCTCATCACATAGTACACTGAAACGATGTTCTGTAAAGCACTTTTGAGACACTGTTCAATAATATAAATAAATGAACAATAAAAATAAATGAACTTTTAACCTGAAATTGAAATACAACCTCTCTTGCCCCATTCCCAGACCCTGTAGTTTGTGGGCTATGGCTCAGACGCTGCAGATGGCCATCCCCAACTTCGGCAACAACGTCCTCGAGTGTCTGAACGAGCAGCGTCTGCAGGGGCTCTACTGCGACGTGTCGGTGGTGGTCAAGGGCCACGCCTTCAAGGCGCACCGGGCCGTGCTGGCCGCCAGCAGCTCCTACTTCCGTGACCTGTTCAACGCCAGCGGGGCGGACAGTGGCGGCGGCACCAAAGGCGGCGGCGGTGGCGTGGTGGTGGAGCTGCCGCCCGCGGTCCAGCCACAGAGCTTCCAGCAGATCCTGTCCTTCTGCTACACGGGCCGCCTGAGCATGAACGTGGGCGACCAGTTCCTGCTCATGTACACGGCGGGCTTCCTGCAGATCCAGCAGATCATGGAGAAGGGCACCGAGTTCTTCCTGAAGGTCAGCTCGCCCAGCTGCGACTCGCAGGGCCTGCACGCCGAGGAGACCCCGCCGTCCGAGCCGCAGAGTCCCGTCACCGGGGCAGGAGGGGCGGGAGCCACGGTGCGGCCAGCCTCGTGCCTCACGCCGTTACCGCTGGTGAGCCGGGTGAAGACGGAGCAACCTCAACCTCAACCTCAACCTCAGACCCAGCAACAGCAGCCTCAACATCATCATCATCATCATCATCAACAACAACAACAACAAGCACCTCCACCACAACAGCAGCAGCAGCAGCAGGAGCCCAATGCCTACTCAGTGGTCTGCACCCCGGTGGCCAAGCGGCTTTGGGAGGGGAGCAGCCGAGACGGCGGCGGGGGTTCGGGCGGAGGAGGGGCCGCGGGGATGAGGAAGGCCGCCCGCTTCTCCCAGGAGTCGGCGTCGTCCAGGGGCGGCAGTGGCGGGGGACTGGGAACTGGAGGAGCCTCCAGCCAGAGCGTAGTGGGCATCCTCGGCCTCGGAGGTGGAGGAGGGGGTGGCCGCCGCTGCCGCCGCTGCCATCACCACCAACAACAACAGCAACAACAACAGCGGCTCCAACAGCAACAACAACAACAACAACAACAGCAGCAGCAGCGGTCACCCGTCGGAGGGCACCAGCCCGGGCGCACTCAGCATCTACACCAGCGACTCGCCCATCTCCTACCACGACGAGGAAGAGGAGGAGGAGATGACGGACGACGCCGAGGAGCAGTACCGGCAGATCTGCAACATGTACACCATGTACAGCATGCTGAACGTGGGCGCCGCCGGGGAAGAGCTCAGGGGATGGATGGAGGGGTGGAGAGAGAGAGAGGGTGAGTGAGCGACACGGAGGAGGAGGAGGAGGAGGAGGAGGAGGAGGAGGAGGAGAAGATGATGTGGGTGGGTGGGTGGGTTGGGGATGGGGTCATTTGATGGTGAGGGCGCGGGGCAGCTGGGGGCAGCTGGTTTGAGGTGAGGAGAAAAGGAGTGGGGTAGAAGTGGGAGTAGTGATATGAGAGGTGCAGGAGAGAGAGAGAGAGAGAGAGAGAGAGAGAGAGATTAAAAAGTTAGAAAGAGAGAGGAAAAAAAGATGGAGGAGTGGAGTGAGCTGTAGTAGTCATTGAGATGGAGAGGATGAGTGTGGGTGAAGGAGAAACAAGAGCAGAAAGAGAGAGGAAGAAAGCAGGAAGGTGCCTGGTGAGTGATTGATATGACTGTGTAGCATGGGGAATTATAAGTAGCCCTCCTGGGGTCTTTTGTGTTTTCATACAAAGTGAAAGGAAGCTATTGAGATAAGATAGACTGAGGAAGTAAACATAGATAGTGACTGGCTGGACTGACAGTCTCTCCAGCGCCTGCTGCGATCAGTGGACGAGCCTCATATGGCCTTGTACGGGCTGCGAGATTGGGGGAAATTTTGGGCAGATATTGCGATATGAGTCGGGCTACTTTTGATTGGTGAGCATGCCTGGTGCGCATGAGAAGCACAGTAGCTCTGTGAGGTGAGTTTCACCGTCTGTCACACAAGGAGGATGACACGAATATAAAAATCATTGATTAACCATTTGGGACAGAGTTGCGATCAGCACGATTAATCGCAGCCTTTGCGACTAGCTCACTGCATCAGTTCAAATGACAATTTTGATTAGAAATCGATTCATTGTTCAGCCTTACAGTCAGGTTGTTCCCTGCAGTCAGGTTGGTGTGGTAATAAGTTATTCTAGACCCTGACTTCTTTTCCAATTTCCACTGCGCCGCAGACCCTGCACCATACAGTGGAGTTATTAGAGTAGACGAAGGCCCTCATTAAATTGAACTAGATATAGTCATAATTTGCACGGCTGTATCATAATATTGTGCTAATATTGGACACTGCATCAGTTCAAATGACAATTATGATTAGAAATCGATTCATTGTTCAGCCTTACTTCCGTACCTGAGTCAAAAAGATCGTAAAATCGTCAAGGATTCAGGGTGTTAGGAAGAGATGAGACAGAGACACAGACACACCACAGCCGACAAAAAGACGTCTGGAGAGATGGAACAAGGAGAAAAGGAGAAGAAAGTGTATGCTGGAGGGGGTCAGAGGGAAGAATGGTGTTTACTGCCTCTCAACACTTAATTGACTGATTAAAGCCGAGCCGAGGGGCTCGCGGTGGCGGGGGAGGTGGGGGGTGGCACTGAGTCGGTTGTGCTAATTGAAAGCTTGTAATGCAAACCAGCGTACCCGCACAAAGCCTCCGGGTACACGAGAGAGAGGGAGAGAGGGATGAGAGAGAGAGAGAGAGATCGAGATCCAACTGGGTGGGGAATTAATGGGATTCTGGAGGTGACCCAATAGTCCTTTAATAAGCTTGAACACTAGACCTGTCTGTGTTCTCTGCATGGCCATGTGAGTCTGTGGAGATAAGGTAAAGGTACCTGTAGTTCCAAAGCTGCACAAAAGGGTTCCCCAAAAAGCAGAATGTGTCAGACAAAGGTCCTTCAGCAGTAAGATGCTTCTGAGCTGAAAGAAAACAGCCTCAGAATTCAGCCTCTGAAGCACCTTGCTAACCAAAACAATTCTCCAAACATAACTGGTCTGGACATTCTCAGTTCACTTTCGATTTCCAAGAGGGCATAACTAGCAGTAAAACTAGACCTAAGTTGGTACAATAAACTCTTACCGAATCCATTTGGTAGTACACATCATTCTTGTAAAGGAAGGTTTTCAATACAATTGTTTACTCAGTTTCTTTGTCTAAAATGCAACTATGTCCTAGACTTGATATATTTGTCTACATGGATAAATGGAACAGACAGACAGATAGATCATATATTCCTGATACCTTGTAGCAGCCGATAATGTAATCATACCTTCTTTGTGCATATGTTTTAATCTTGTCCCCTTGTCTGTCTGTCTTTCTGTGTGTGTGTGTGTCTGTGTCTGTGCTTGGCCCCAGTAGCAAACGAGCGCGTGGACGCCCTGCCTGAGCACCTGACCCCGGACACGCGGGGTCGTGTGCGTGTGCGGCAGGAGCTGGCGTCGCTGCCCGCCGAGCTCATCGCCCAGATCGGCAACCGCTGCCACCCCAAGCTGTACGAGGAGGGCGACCCGGCGGAGAAGCTGGAGCTGGTGTCTGGCACCAGCGTGTTCATCTCCCGCGCCCAGCTCATGAACTGCCACGTCAGCGCAGGCACGCGCCACAAAGTGCTGCTGCGCCGCCTGCTCGCCTCCTTCTTTGACAGGTAGTGTGTGTGTGTGTGTGTGTGTGCGCGCGCGTGCGTGTAGATGGTATGTGTTAAGGTATACGTGTGTATATTTGGGGATAAAAAGTGTAATGTTAACTGTACACATGTAAAGGGGTACATATTGGGTTTCCTTCCTCGGCGTGGGTGTGTGTTTGTGTTATGGGATGTGCGTGTATGTTTGGGGATAAAAGTATCTGTATATGAATAAATATTTAATATTAGATCCCATAATATTAGATCCCATAATATTAGATCCCTTATTACATCCCATAATATTAGATCCCATTTTAGATCCCTTCTTTAGCAGGGGAATGTTTGTCGATGAGTGAGCAGAGAAGTGTCTGTATATGAATAAGCATTGAGTGAGTGTGTGTGTGGGCGGGTAGAGGCAACAGGAAGGTTGCTGGTTCGAGACCGGTCAAAGTGTCCTTGAGTTAGACACTAAACCCACATGACACCGTCATGAACGTGTCATAAACATTACAAATAAGTCATAAACGTTTATGACCTAACGCTTCTGTCACTTGCTTCTGTCAAATGTAATTTAGTTTTTGTCATGACAAGTTAGGGTTAGTGTCATTTGTTTTTTGTTATGAGAATTTGGGGTCAGGGTTAGTGTTAGAGTTATGACACTGTCATGTCACTCTTCTGTAGATACCTTCAAGTAAGGTGTTCCCAACGTTTGTAATGAGAGCATGCCGGACTGAGGGTGTGCAGTCTTGTCTAAGGATGGACAGACACTGGCCTTGAATTGTTCAGAGCTGATTCAGTCTTGATTCAACCTGATTCACCCTCCCCAGTATTTGGTATTGACTGTCTTGATTAATACATTGTAAAACATTTACAACTAAGTGAACAAATGAATCATTATTGCAGGGATAAATGGGTTGAGAGAAGTTTGTACTGGCAAAAGGTAGGGCTGCACAATTATCGCAATCGTAATCACAATATGAACCAACGCAATTACCCAACGCAATTACCCAATGACAAAAGCTACAAATAATCGTGCAATTAACATGCACGTTAATTTTGTAACATTTCTGACTTTTATATTGATTTTATCTTCACTGATCACGGCACTTCTGGTTGGTGGGTGTGTGTAGAGCATGAAGGGCACAGAAATTCTTATTGATGCGCTTCACAGTCAGTCGGGGTTGATGTGCTTCTTGTGCACTGGGCGTGTTCACTAATCAGCGGTGGCACAAATTAAAGAGACATTTGGCATATTGAACTGAATCCATTAAAAAATCAAATCGCATTTGGAATCGCAATGTCTGTCAGAAAAATTGCGGTTACACTTTACTTGACAGTATCGACATGAGGGACATGACACTGTCATGAATGTGTCATAAACAAGTCATAAACGTTTATAACATAATGCTTCTGTTATTAAGCGATATTCGGTTTTTGTCATAACAAGTTAGGTTTAGGGTAAGGGTTAGAGTTAGAGGTTAGGATTAGGGTTAGGGGTAGAGTTAATGTGTCATGACCGTGTCATATGTTCATGACCGTGTCATGTCACTCTTATGTCGATACTGTCAAGTAAAGTGTTACCAAAATTGCAATGAAAGATTTTCCTCAAATCGTGCAGTCCTAGAAGGTAAGAACAGATACCTATGAAAATGTGAGTATGGAGGATAAGCACAGATTTGATTGGATACAAAGGAAGGCTTCTTAGCCTTTGATGTTGATCTTTTTTAAATCTGCTTTCTACGTAGAAAATCAAAAAGACAAAAATACTTTACAAAAAAAAACATTATAATTAACTTATGAAAATGTTTACTACTTGTTATTATGACCGCCGCGCAGCGAAACGGCGGTCATATAGGTTTAGTCAGATTTTTTTTTTTTTTTTCTGCACGAAATTGAAAGTGTAGGATCATTATGGCACCCTCCGAATGCATGCCAAGTTTTGTGAACTTTCGTTCATGGGGGGCCTTACAATAAAATAATTTATGTGTACATTTAGTGACCGTACACCAACAAGGATTCCCGGGACACTGAAAGACCGGGGTACACGAAACTTGGTGGGCATGTAACCCCACATGGATAGCATGGAACCATCGTTTTTTGTTTTGATCTGTAGCCCCCCTGCTGTACTGGACCCCCCGAAAGGAGGGTAGGGCAGACAGTTTTCTGTGAATATCTTGAGAACCGTAGGGCCTAGGATGACCAATTTTTTCTGTATGTTTGCCTCCAGGGGTCATGTTAACCCATTCCATGTGCACACATGTGCATAAACAGATCCACACGCACACACATACATTCACACTAATCATACGTATGACACATACTCACACAGTAGACATGTGTACGCATGCATGCACAAACACACAAACGCAGGCAAACACACAAGCACACAAGCACACACACACACACACACACACACATCCACACACATAAACATAAACATAAACATGTACACGCACACATGCACACAATTCAAGAATTTCTCAGAATTATGAACAGGCAAGATGGGGGTGGGGTTGTATAAAATGAATTTGACATGTATCTATGAACTAATCATGTTTTGGTACTTGTTGTCTAGCAGATACCAGTGAGAATTGAGTGTGGATAATGCAATTTATTGAGACAGTTAGAATCATATAGCCCTTTCAGCGTGATTTATTTTTGTGGAAAAAATTTGCTGGACTGGGCGGCGGTCATATTTTGTACCGCTCTGCGGTACATCTAGTTCTAAGGTTGATAGTCAGCCTAAATCACAGTCTCTCTCATTCTCTCTTTGTGCGTGTCTCTGTGTGTGTGTGTGTGTGTGTGTGTGTCCATCTCTTCTCCCACAGGAGCACCCTGGCCAACAGCTGTGGGACTGGCATCCGCTCCTCCACCAACGACCCCAGCCGCAAGCCTCTGGACAGTCGGGTGCTTCATGCAGTCAAGTGTGAGTATCTGCCCCTCTCAGGTCATGTCCCAGTCACACGGCAGCCACCGCTGGGCTACGCCCGCGCTCCACCGCCTCCACCGCTGGGCTAAGCCCGCGCTCCACCGCCTCCACCCGACACTGCCACTGTGGAGAGCACTGCCACGCCAAGGTCACAAGTTTAAGTTCCGCTCGCCGGATCATAAACGCCACATTGTATGCTTTCTTTGTGTGTGTGTGTGTGTGTGTGTGTGTGTTTTTTTTATCGCGCCATGTAAAGTGGCTTTGAATTAAAAGAGGTTGACTAAACAGTTCTTGGGGAGTGATGAAGGGCTCCCTCGTGGGGTATTGACACCTCGGCCCGTGCTTAATGTGGACACGGAGCCCGTTTGGAATTTGAAGGGGCTGTTTGGCACGGAGTGGCCATTTCTCATCTCGCCTTATGCTGTCTGCAGAATATTGTGCCCCGTTGCCGCTAAATTATGGATTTGCTGTACCGTACTAACTAAGCCTTGGTCGTGGAATTAATCGTGCCCTGCAGAGCTGCGTGGGCTCCAATTTATTCCGCTCCTCTCCGGTGCAGACGTCTTGGGGTACATTATTAGCCTGTTTTTGTCATCTTATTACAGTTCGATGTCAATACTGGCAGCAGCAGTCCATCTCCCCTTAAGAGACATTAGCAGGGAGGCAGTAGGAGCACATTAATTTAGTGGCTTTTAGTATTTTACTTAATATTTGCTGCAAACATACTTGGCCAAAGGAACTAATATGTAGTAACGAGTCATAATTTCTATTTACATAAACATTCAACAGGCAGATTTGGCCTTACACCATATTTTTTATTCTTGGCAAAGAACCATTATCAGTTAAAGCTCTATGGTGTAAGATGATGTGTACCAATACAGTTTCATGATGCTTTATCTACAATCTAGTATGATTGTGCAAGCTTTAAGACAGTCACACACGGCTGGCGATGCGACAGTTGAACGCGACAGTGAAATTCTGTTAATCGCTTTATTACTCACACTACTGGCAACGCGATCACCCATTGATTCAGTGGAGATACACTGACCAGGCAGCTGTTTTCTATTATGACGTATCAAAATCCCCCTGAAAAACAGAAAGGGCCCGATTACAGCGATGCGACGGTGATGGTCGCTCCGTCGTTCCACTTGCCATGTGCGTTGTCCTATTCACTTCAATAGATTCTATTCAGTTTTCACGTTCGCCTGCCATAAATTGTTGTTGCGTCACCGGCCATGTATGTAGGCCTTTAACCGCCTGCAGTGTGGTAAAGCTTACTGCAAACCTTGGCAGACAATCCTACTTTTTTTACTGTGTATATATTATCTGAAAACCGCCATTAGTTTTACATATATGGCAAACATTTTCCATATGTATTTTACAAAACTTCCTTAACCCCTTCAGACTCCCCTTATGTTCCAAGGTTGTGAAAAATATATTAATGACTTTTTCACATCCTTAATGCAACCAGAAATGAAAATCAATAAAACATTTCAAAATACTGAAATTATTATGACCGCCGCGCAGTGAAGCGGCGGTCATATAGGTTTAGTCAGATTTATTTATGCACATGCACATTTATGCACATGCACAAACACACATACGCAGGCAAACACACAAGCACGCACGCACACACACACACACACACCCACACACATAAACATAAACGTGTACACGCACACATGCACACAATTCAAGAATTTCTCAGAATTATGAACAGGCAAGATGGGGGTGGGGTTGTATAAAATGAATTTTACATGTGAAATCTATGAACTAATCATGTTTTGGTACTTGTTGTCTAGCAGATACCAGTGAGAATTGAGTGTGGATAATGCAATTTAGTGAGACAGTTAGAATCATATAGGCCTTTCAGCGTGATTTATTTTTGTGGAAAAAATGTGCTGGACTGGGCGGTGGTAATATTTTGTACCGCTCTGCGGTACATCTAGTACAAAAAACTGTCAACATCATGCTCAGGATCTCAGAATTAGACTAATGTTTGTCTTTCCTCTTCCTTCTAACCTTTCCTCTACTTTTCCTGTTCTTCTTCATCCCTCCCTGCTCTCTCCTCCCTCCCCCATCCCTTCTTCTTTTCCATCCCTCCCTCTCCTCTCCGCTCTCTCCTCCTCTCCTTCATCCCTCCTCTCCTCCTCCCCCACTCTCTCCTCCATCCCTCCCTCTCTCCATCCCTCCCTCTCTGTCCTCCACGCCTCACTTGTTGCAGTCTACTGCCAGAACTTTGCGCCCACCTTCAAGGAGAGCGAGATGAATGCCATCGCGGCGGACATGTGCACCAACGCGCGCCGCGTGGTGCGCAAGAGCTGGATCCCCAAGCTGAAGCTGCTGATGGCGGACAGCGAGGCCTACGCCAGCTTCCTGCCCGAGGGCCTCAAGCTGGAGGCCGACGCCCTGGCCGCCGAGCACGGCCTGGAAGCGGCCACCGCCGCCACTCTGGATGGAGCTGAGCCGGGGCCGTCCTCGGCCGACGCACTGCAAGGCGAGGCGGGGGACGCGGGCACGCTGTTCTGAGGGAGGGAGGGATGGAGGGATGAAGGGAGAGGTGTTGGAAAGAGAGAATGGGGGGAGGAGAGAGGAAGTTGGTGGTTCTATAGTGGCGTGCCTCCTGTTTAGCTTTTTTCTCTCTTTTTTATTTTTGTTTTTTATTTGGTTTGTTGTCTCCGTTTTTGTGTTTGCTCTCTTTCTTTTGTTCTCTTGCACATTTTACAGTTTTTTTTTTGTTTCCTTCCCTCCTTTTCCCTCCTGGCTTTTTCCATTTTTTTGGGCTGGTGGGGCATCATCCTCAAGGGTTTAACAATCCTTTTGTATAAGAGAGGCACGGAAGTCGGAGAGAGCAAGGGAGGTAGGGAACGCTTTGGGGAACAGTGATGAGGGCAGTGTTAAAAAAAAAAAAAAAACAGTTACTGAAAAAGATGGTATGGTCCAGTTGTACTACAAACGGACAGTCATGCCCTATCATTAGTTTGTGGGAAGAAGCCCTTTTTGTGGGCGGTTACAGACGTGTGTGTGTGTGTGTGTGTGTGTGTGTGTGTGTGTGTGTGTTTTGGGCTTGCACTATTGAGGGCCCCACTCAACTTCATATCTTAAACGCATTCCCAGTGGGGTGAGGGGTGGCAATTTGGAGAGATGGAGAGAGGAATATATATATATATATATATATGTGTGTGTGTGTGTGTCCACAGGATAGGGAAGTCCACAGAAAACAATCCAGCTCTGACAACACTGAAGTTACTGATGTTGAATGTATCCATGTGGAACGTCAGCAGGAATCACTGGCGCTCCAGGGCCGTAAGATTGTATACATCCGTTAGCGTGACAACCGTAAACACTCAAGAGGTTTATGGGTATGGGAAGTTATGTATGATTCATATACAGTGTATATATATATATATACTGTGGAAGAGTGGATTCTGCTCCGTGTTGGCACATAATTAGGACCCCCATGAATACGAAACTTCTTCCACCTTCCCCAGGATTTTTTTTGTTTTATGTTGATTTTGTATTCTTAGCCACGCCCCCAACAACCCACCCCCCACCACAAATTGACCATTTTCATTCTTGTCATCTTTTTACTTGTTTTATTTGTCATGTCTTGTATTCGTTATGTGCGTGCATGGCTTGCCAATTCAGAATTTACTAAGGACAACTGCAGCAAAATGAAAATGGATAGTGACTCATGCTTTTAAGGTACTTTTGAATGGATTGTGTCCTCGCAGCTGTTGAGTTTGCACAGAGAGTTGGGAGCAGAGTATGAGATGGTCGTTAAAATGTCTTCGAATTTTAAAAAAATGGAATCAAATCATTAGAGCTGACGCTTACTTGAATATTTGAAAAGAGCAAAGAGACTCTCTTTTTTTGCATCATCAAGCCCTTCTCCAAAAGTTTGCTTTTTTTCCGTTTTTGGTCTTCGCTTAGCGAAATGGCTAGTACTTGGCCCTGTAACTAAAGCGAAATGCTGTTGAGGTGCTGTGTTTTCAAAGAGGGTTTGGTGTGCCACTGAATACCTCTCCATGCCAGTCACTCTCTTAAGAGGAGCCCTGCTTATGGGCTTGGTCAAGAGTGGCTTTTGTGTGTGTGTGTTTTTTTATTATTTCATTTGTTTGGTGCTTATTGTGCAGTTGATCTGAAACCTGTGTTCTGGTGGGCCATGGCTCTCTCAAGGCCTGAAAGGAATGGGAGGGGGTGAGTGCGTGCAGCACTTTGTGTGTGAAAGAGAGAGTGTGTGTGTGTGTGTGTGTGTGTGTGGGGGGGGCAGCAGCAGCAGTAGCACATGTGTGCTGCCAGACGGCTCTTTCCTTCGTGTGCTCCTTCACACGCCTGACTGCTTCTGTTCATCCGTCACATGGGCAAGTGCCTGATGCAGCCCCCCTCCCTCCCTCCCTCTCCATCTTCCTCCCTCCACTACTCTTTCTTTCTTTCTTTCTTTCTTTCTTTCTTTCTCCACTACTCTTTCTTTCTTTCTTTCTTTCTTTCTTTCTTTCTTTCTTTCTTTCTTTCTTTCTTTCTTTCTTTCTTTCTTTCTTTCTTTCTTTCTTTCTTTCTTTCTTTCTTTCTTTCTTTCTTTCTCCACTACTCTCTCTCTCTCTCATCCATCCCTAAATGTCTCGCTCCTCCTATACTGTCTGTTGTTCTCTTTTTCCAACCCCCTCCCACATACTCTCCATCTACAGCCTGCTGCCCCCTCCACCCAAACCCCAGGCCCAGTGGGCTGACATGCTGCCCCCTCCACCCAAACCCCAGGCCCAGTGGGCTGACATGCTGCCCCCTCCACCCAAACCCCAGGCCCAGTGGGCCGACATTAAATTGGGCAGTACTGAGGTGGAGAGCAGAGCATGTTAGGTCAGTGCTTCTGCTGCTGGTGCTGCTGCTGTGGATGCCAGTGTGAAAGCAGGGGCAATGAGGAGCAAGCTGTGGGGTATCTCCTGCCTGTCAGAACTGGCATGGCGGTGACGAAGATGATGAGGTTGGTGGTGGTGGTAGCGATGGCACTGTTGGTGGCGGTGTTGGTGTGGTGTGTCGTGCCACTTTGATGCTTTGTTGGAGGGGCTTCTATTGTGCGAAGCATCTAAGGAGGCCACGACACTGCATCTGGTTTTGAGCAGGACCTCATGTATGTATTATCCTGGCCAAGTGGAGCTTCATCTAGACTAGAGGCACTGCACAGGAAGCTCCTGCAGCGGAGGTGGTTCGAATCTTTTGTCCATCATGGGCCACCATAGGAGGGGTGGGTGGGGTGTGTGGGGCCAGTGTGAGTTTTGCCTTGTGAATGAGGCCAAGGGTCTCTTTGGCCGTGGAAAATTGAACATGCAGACACACGAACCGTTGGTGAATGGACAACTTGGCGTTTTGTCCTGTGAAACGCTTGCATGCATGCTAAAAAAGTTCACATGCAGATAAGCTATGTTAAAGCCAATAGCAAATTCAACAAAATGCAAACAAAAGCTTCCATCGTGTCATAATTCTGATCAGTGTCCTTATAAGCTACAATTTATATAGCTAAAAATATATATGTGTATATATATTTGAACGAAATGATTTTAAAAATGATTAGGGGGGAGTTGTGGGTAAAAAGCTAATTATCAAAATGTCCTGCTCTGTGCATGAAAGAAAACAGCCTTCCTTAGGGTGCAGAGAGAGTTGCCCCTCAACCTTAGGCACACCAACAATCACCTTCTCCTCCACCTTCTTGACACTACCCTGCACAAAACTGTACGCTTCTAACTGTAAGCTTTTATTGACAAAGAGAGCAGTAGAAGTGCTTCAGAGAGGGAGAGAGGAACAAGAAATGAAAGAAGTAAATTTGCACATTTGTTTCTAATGCGTTGCATACAACGCCGCCTTAATGGAGGAGAGAGAAAGAAGCTCTGTTGCGCCAGGGACACGGGACAATGTCCTGCAGGAGTCGAGAGGAGGGCTGTGTGTGTGTGTGTGTGTGTGTGTGTGTGTAGGGCGGGAACGGAACGCCTGGATGAGTCGGTGTGAATGCATGCGTGCTGGTGTGCTCTGGGTTTTTGTGTGCAGTTTTTTTTCTCTATTCCGTGTGGAGCAGGGTTTTTTTTTTTTTTAGAACCAGGGGAGGGAGGGGTGGGTTGCCATTTATGGACACATGCGTGTTAATGTGTGTCTTTTCATGCGGATAGGCTTGCCAGGAAAGGAAGAGGGCAAGGGAGACTGTGTGTGTGTGTGTGTGTGTGTGTCATCGTTATGTATGTGGTGTGCTGAATGCGCATGCCTGTAAGAGTGTGTGTGTGTGTGTGTGTGTGTGTGTGCCTGTGCGCGCCTGCTATAAGCAGTAAGCAGAGTGTCTATGTGTGCATTTGTGTCTGGCTTTTGTGTGCTGAATGCGCATGTCTCTCATAGTGTGTGGGTGGTATGGGTGTGCGGCTGTATGCTGAGAGAGAGGGAGGGTGTGTGGATGCTGGGATGAGAGTGCTCTGTTTGTTTTTGTCTGACTCAGTGAGGGAGACATACAGTGCAGACAGCAAGCTGAGGAGGGGGAAGGGAATGGATCTTTAGTGAGGAGATGGAGACGCACGCACGCACGCACACACACGCACGCCTACATACACACATACTCACAGCTGGCACAAAGATTGAGAGACACTGCCCAAATAATGGGATCAAACACTTCCACTTTTCATTGAACAAACCATCAAATCCAACTGAAGTCTTAATCTGATGACGCTGCTTAGTTTTCATTTGGTTTTATTTTGTTCCTGTGTTTGAATCTTTTTAGTTGTATGACCTACATAATCCTGTGCATGTGTGAGCGAAAACACGAGGGCGAGAAAATGGAGGCTGTGGAGACAGTGAGCATAAACGAGTTGGCGTGTGTGTGTGTGTGTGTGTGTGTGTGCGTGCATGCATTCATGTGTGTACTGCGGATGTGCATGCCTGCGTGTCAAAGCATGCATATGAATGTGTATGGGTGTGAGCGTGCATGCTCCTGTTTCCCTTGTCTAAACAACAGATGGGACTGCTGAAGTGTGTGTGTGTGTGTGTGTGTGTGTGTGTGAGGGAGAGGGGTACCGTCCCCCCCCAGGAGACTTCCGCCTGATTGTGTGTGTGTGTGTGTGTGTGTGTGTTTTATCTGCACCTTGTTTTTCCCCTTACAAAGTGAGCAAAAGGAGGCTGCATGGTGGCCATGTCATAGGCTTGGACCGGCCCCTTAAGGAATGTACAGAGCAGCCAGACAAGAGACTTCTGACGCACGTTTGTATATATATATAATGATAAGACTGTATGGGCTTGTCTCCGGGCAGACATATTTTTCTGTACTGTAGCCGACTGTTGACGGGAGAATCTATAAGAACAGGGTGGTTCGGGGTGTGGCGGTGGGGTGGGGAGAGTGAAAGTTAGCGAGAGAGACGTGAGGGTGGGGGGGTGTCAGGGAGTTTGTTTGAACTGTCTCCTGGGATGGACAAGGCGTTGCAGCGTGAAGTACTGTCACTTGAATAGCAGTGGGAGAGGGGGAGCCGAGGGGGACCATTGCCTGGCCTTCGTCAGAAAAGATAAATATTTGTACTTGTTTTTGAGTTTGAGTTTATGTGTCTGCATGGCTTGGCCAGACTTTTATATTGTTTTGTGAGTGGGGGTGGGTGCAGATCTTTAGAGACCTTTAGAGATCTTTTATTTCCAGTGTGATGTATGTTTGTTCATTTGGATTCTTTTTTTTTTAATCCTTTGTTTTTATATATTGAAAAATGTTTTGTTCTTTAGAGAAAGAGTAATGAATGGAAGTGGGGCTCATAAGGAGATTATTGCTACTGAAGTACTTGTAGTAATACAAAGGATGAAAGAGGTATGTGAGAGCTCTGAGCACACATAGAGAAGCAAAGGAGCTCCATTTTTGTTTGGTCCAAAAAGAAAGGAAAAGAAAGGTCAAGGGAGAGCTTTGTAGAAATTCAGAAGTAGGTTTTTTTTTTATTTTTTATCTTAACTTAACAATCCTTATCACTTGTTTTTTCTCCAAAACAGATCATAGAACAGATCATGAAAGTAGTGCTATGTTCATTAAGAGATGCTACTAATTCCACATTAACCCAAAATATAGTGTTGCCAAGTTACAATAGAGGAACGATACAAAAATATATATACTTGCTAGAAAGGCAAAAGAACCACATATTTTGAGTATGACTGAAGAATTGACTAGGGTTGGGTGGGATTCAGTTCAAAGCTGGGGGAGAGTCTTGAAGATTGTGTACTAAATTGTTTTGGGAGGGTAGAGGGATTTTGTAAGGTAGCAGCCCAGACGGTGAGGCATAATTGTGAAGCACTGGATGGTGTTCTTTTCCTGTCTGATAGGAATGTGTGTATATATATATATTTTTTTTATCTACTTGCGTCATTGGATTTCAATCAATAACAGGGGAGTGTGGTGTGGTGTGTTGGCCAGCACTCTATGAAATGGGCATGAGGGGTTGGGTCATGCGAGGTGCCACGTCAGTCCAGCAGGGGGCAGCACAGCCCCACCTCCCCTTGAAGGTGGCTCTCTGCCTATGGAGAAGCTGGCCTCTCCACTGGTCTGGGGTCATAGTAGCCCCACTGTTTGACCAGATTTGAGAGAGGCAAGGAACGGTTTCTGGAGGATGGACCTCTAGACTGTAGAAAAGCACAGAAAAAAACCCAAGCACCTGATAATTTAAAAAAATATATTTTTGTTTTTCTCGTTTTTGTTTTGACACCAAATTCCCCCTCCAAAAAAAAAATAATTATCCTGGTTTGAATGAGTTTGCCAAATGCCAATGACCCCATTGGGTTTTTCTAATGTAAATTCTACGGCCAGTGTCTACTACCTGCTGCACACAGTGTCCTGAGGCAAGTTGGTTTGCATGGTACCATGCAAGCAAGAGTGTTAAAGGAATCACTATTTAAAAATAATTATAATAATTAAAAAAAAAAAACTTATGGGAGAGAAAATTTAATATGGATATCGCAAATAAACACTTTGTATTAAGATATTTTTTAAACTTTTAGTATTTTTTTTTTTTTAGAATGCCATTGTAATGTAAAGGAGATGACCGAGCGGATAGGTTATTGGGGTGTAGGTAGGGCTCTGGGAAAGCACAGATGTTATCGGACAGAAGGAGACTTGTAATTCTGAATGAGCTGATGCTCCTGTATCTTGAGAAACCTTTTGTCTTGTGTCTTCATTTTTCTAAAAAAAAAAAAAAAAAAATACAATACAAAAAAGAAACTAAAACCTTGTCACCTTTTCTCTCTCTCTCTCTCACACACACACACACACACACACACACACACACACACACACACACACACACACACAGATGGAGAGAGAGGAAGTTTTTGAATAAAAACATAAGCACCTTCGGGTGAGTGCCCACAAATGTGGGCCAGTACCTCGGCACCTTTCTGTCTGATCTCTCCCAAGCTGTCGTGTGTGCAGATGGTGTCAGAAGTGGGGTTCGATTACTACCGGGAATGGGGAAACTGACTGACTGCTTTTGTTATTTGTTTTGCTAATTTCCTTTTATACAATGATGATTATTGTGTTTTCTTCTTATTTTCTTTTTGTAACCTCGTTGTAAAAAAAATCCCACTACGCCCATCATCCGATGTGGGTGCAGTAGGCCTAAGTGGTGTGGACACCAAGGTGCAGATTTGTTTTGGAGAGAGTGCAGAGGAAGGGAATTGTTATATCCTCCTCAAGAAATTGGGGGGGGGTTTCAATGCATCATTGCGAAGTAAAGCGGAAGACTTGAGGTGTGGATGGAGAGGTGATGAACCAAGTTTGGTGTTTTTTTTTATTTTGCTTTCAGAAAAGACAAAATGACAAAAAAATGTGTCCCTGTCTGTATTATCCATCTGACCTTCTCCTCCTTCATCCTCAATCTCTCGCTTCCTTAAAACCCTTCTGCACTGCAGCCTGATACTCTTTGTATGTTTTCCCCTATACGCGCTCCAGACATGTGTGCATTTCGCTAACGGCAACCTTGTAGACTTCTGTCCAGTCATACGACACGTTATCCTGCTTTTTTCTTCCGGGGGCCTTCCTGACCACACCAGAGACATCGGCCTGAGGGCACTGAAACACTCACGATATATATACATACACACACACACGCGCACGCACGCACACACCTACGCACACCTACGCAGGAGCTATGTGTGTGTGTGTGGACCTACCTCCCACTACCCCCTCTGCCGCTTGGACAGTCCTCAACAAGCTCCCTGCTTCCTCTTCAGTCAGATAACGGCCATCAGAAAGATAAGACCTTAATAAACCTCCTCACCTGATGGTGGTGCTGCTGCTGCTGCTGCTCTACAGCGACATTTCTCCTAGGGTTAGTTTCTTTCTACTTTCTACTTTGTGTCAAACAAAGACTCCCCTCAATCCGAAGTTTACAGTTTTAAAGGTTTTTAAACTTGAGGGGAAAAAACAAACAAAAAAAAAAAAATGTAGAGTGGGCCAGTGTGAGTGTGAAAGTGAGGGGGGAGTGTTACCTCAAATATTTAGGGCAGAGGGACTGTGTCGCTACGGCAACAGAGAGGGCTTCATCTCTTGCTTAGCGATGTCTCTGGTGTGGTCTGGGCTCCTTCGACCTGTCTCTCTCTCCCCCACACTATAAATATATATATAAATATACATATATATATATACACTGTACATTATACATAGAAGCACTAATGAAGTTTGATTGTTAGTTGTGCACTCACAAGCATGAGGTATTTAAAAAAAAGAAACAACCTTACCCTTCCCCTGAATCGCTTTTTACTTTAATGGGGAGGGGGGATCAAATGCAGTAGTGTCTACTGATGTCAAAGACCCACCCCAACAACCCCCTTCTCCTGTCATTAACCCGTGTCCCGATCCCCAGGTACATGCCAGTGTTTATTCTGTGTTCCAAGTGCCAATAACTTTGTGAATTCCTTACTGTGACCCAATAATAAGAAATTATAATTGCACATTAACTACTGTAAAAAAAGTGGGGAAAAGGTAAAAAATCTGAATATCTTAATAAAAAGGTTTGTAACAAATAACAGCCTTGGTTGTCAGTTCCTGTCTGTGCTACACCACAGTAACAGCAGCATTTCATTCTGCTCCATCCATCACACAATCATCACGTGCTGAGTGTGTTTCACTAATTCACGGATTGGGATAAATGCAGAGACCAAATTTCCCTCACGGGATCAAAAGAGTAGGCTATATATACTATATACTTATATACTATACTTATACAACCCTGTTAATCAAACTCATCCGTCACGTGGCTCACTCAGGTCAGTTCAGCAATAGTTAATTCAGCATGTTCCCATATTGAGCAGGCAAAGCACAGAGTTATAACTAGAACGCCGTTGTTCTGTTTCGCTTATTTGATTACTGCAGCAAAGCTTCTGCATCAACCATACAGGCATCTCCACACTGGCCCTTACACACACACACACACACGACGGCGTAAAGGTAGCCTACAACCTAGAAAAATTATGATCTTCAGGCAGTGTTAGTCTTGTTGTTCGAGATCTGACGGAAGTGGAACAGCACAAGGTTGTGTACTCGACCCCTCGGTTGTTCCCGTGAGTTAGGAACTGAACTCGAGTTGCTCCAGACAAATGAAAAAGACCAATTAAAAGCCATGTTTTTGTTTATTATGACAAGTCCACCCAGTTTCACAACAAATGACAAATGTTCCAAATACAGTCTTTACATTTACAAAAGGGTATATAGCACATTTTTTGTACAATTCCTCCTTATAATCTCAGTAACATATTGAAATGGATTGTTAACTAGGGAGGCAGTGGAGCAGAAAAAAAAAAAAAAACGCTGTTTAGCCGTATGTAGCATCAACGGAAGCAGTAGCAAGTGTGCCAAACAGTAAATAAAGGCAATTAAATATCTCCCATCAAGAACTCTTTAAAAATCTCCCATCAGGAACTCTTTAAAAATCCAAGCAGCTTTCCTATAAGTAGTGCATGCTGCCGACAGTTCTCCACCAGCAAGCCAAATACAGTTTAGCAGTTCAAAAGGCTCTTGCGTTTGTGGAACTCATTTTATGAATACACCATGCTCTGTGACTGAAGGACAAATCCATGGGTAGGCTGGATCAAGGTACAAGTTCATTAACTGAGTTTCAATTGCTGGATTGTACCTTGTGCCCTTGAAAACTCCAGCACTACCATGGTGATGAAAGATGCCTGGCGTGGGACAGAAGGGGTACAGAACAGGCTAGGTAGACACGAATGCCCACTGTCGGTGAGCAAATGAACGCAGAAAAAAAGCAGAAAAAAAAACCCCCACACAATCACACAGAGGCATTTTGTCACAGCCTACTGAGTACATTCTCTTCTGATGGACTGGCAGGCTAACAGTAAGATATGATAAACACAGACCACTGGCACAGGGTGTTGGTGACATGAAGGAGACATCATATCTTGGCCACGTGAACACAGACTTCCTGTTTCTTTAGCGACTATCCACAGGCAGTGGAGCTTATTGTTGTACGCATAGGAATTTCCTGTCAGGAGTTCTGTAAGGACTGGGCAAGTCCAGGCATGAGATAGTGGCCTTCTGCTTAGATTAAAAAAATATGTCAATTATAAAGTCAATGGGGGTGATAACCTGTTCCTAAAATAAACATAACAATAAAATAAAAAATAAAAAAAAACACACACACACACACACACACACACACACACACACACAACAACGCTGTTCACACCTGCAACTCAAACTATGAGATACTGACATGGCCAAATCAGATAACTTTAAAGGCCTTTAAAGCGCCTGAAAAGAACAATAGTGGGAACGGGAACATGGCACCATCACCCTTCTCCCCCTCGGTGGCCACTCTAGGCCCAGGGATCAGAGGAACACAGAGGGCTGCTTCTTACTGTATAGTCTTGCTGTATATTCGATTAACAGGGATCAGAGGAACACAGAGGGCTGCTTCTTACTGTATAGTCTTGCTGTATATTCGATTAACAGGCACCTTCTCTGGCATCACTGCTATGATGCATTTTTGTTTGTTTGGTTTTTAGTTGTTTGTTTTTTAGTAGTGGGGCTCTTAGAGGCAAAAACTAAATAGCAAGGCCAGCTGTGACACACCACACACACACACACACACACACATCAGAAATGTGTTCGAGAAATCATTGATGTTAGTAAATATTACGCGTATATAAAAGTCTGCACTCCCACTTAGAAATTGAGCAATTCAAATCAATGAAAATATAACACAATGTTTATACAGTATGAAATAATTTGGCAAGGAGTCATATTTCAGGGGTTATCAAACAGGGGCATAATATGTTAAGGCATGGTCTGACCAACAATGACACAAATGGGTCTGAATAAAAGGGCCAGGAAACGTGGATAGAAGATGTTTCTTAATACTATGTCCTACCATGCTACTCCACGCAGGATAGCTTGACATTGATGAAATGTGCTTTAACTCTCAAGCTGTCCCTTACCTGGCAATGCTCAATCAGAGCTGCACAAAACCGTACCTGAGGTGAAGGCCTTTAAAAAAAAAAAAAAAACAAAAACAAACAATTGCATTACCTTTCTTCTCTCAAAGAAGCAAGTTGTTTCAACAACACAAAATTCTCCATGATGGGGCATGGGGTCACTTTAAGTTTACACCAGAAATAAACACTAGAGGGAGCCGGCAGCCAATTGTGCTTGTGTTGCCAGGCCATCGAGCAGCCTCAGAGTACAGACAGCAGGCACTATAAGCACAAACTATGCAGAGGACAGGAAGGACACAAAGCCCACGGCATTCTTCAGCTCAGTGATACAATCCATGGAGTAAAGTGTTTCAGATTTGTGCATGTCTTACTTGGTGCACTGCTAACAGGAGACATATATTTAAGGCAACACTGACTCCCAGTACCGCTTTCTGTGTGGCAGGTACCAGTCTTTAAAATACAAGTTATTTTAGGCCTGGATTTTTAAAAATAAGGACATTTAAGGACAATAACCTAGTGAATCTATTCAAGTCCAGCTGGTGCTCACTCTTGAGGAATCCGTCACAAGCCATGTTCAAGAGTTATTCCAGAACCAGAGAAAGGGAGGGAGGCAGGAAGTTAAGGAAAAAAATATATAACACCTCTCTCTCTCTCTCTCTCTCTCTCTCTCTCTCTCTCTCTCTCCCTCCTCTGTTCTAGAGGTTCAGACAGAGGAGGAAAAGCGTGAGAAGAGGAGAAAGGGTTCTTGAAGGTTCTTCTCTCACTCTTCCTCACTCCTCATCCTCTCCGCTGTCCTCAGGGTCATGGGCAGGAAATGGCTGATGTGGCCGAGACAACATTCGAGACGGAGCGCCAGCTCTCATAGAGCGAATAAGAGGATGAGCACCACCAGGATGATGGTGACGAGGGCACCGATGGCACACCACTGCCGCCGACCTGAAAGACAGGACGCGCCACATCTGGTCAAACACCTGGTCAAACCCCGGAGTCTCTGGTCCCAAAACACTGTGTGTGAGTGTGTGAACTGTGGCAGTGTTTACTAAACTGCAATCAGTCTAGAGGATTTAATGGTACCCAGATCAAAGATTTAAAACTAAAATTGATGGTTAAGTTCTCTAACACTCACTTCATCAAAATACAGTAAACAAAACTACTTTCAAGGATGTTTATTGGCAACAGATCACCCACATTTTATACTGTAAACATGCAATCCAGTGAAAGCATTGAAAACAGTGACATCATCACAAATGAGGGCTTCCTGTTTGTGCATGTGTATGTGTGTGCGTGAATGTGTGTGTGTTGTGGGTGGCAGGGGGGCATACGAGTTAAGCAACACAAACTTACTACTGGTCATGTGAGACACCTTCTCCATTTTCTTCAACACCGAGTCCATCCTCGAACCTGTCTGGTCCATCTCCTCACTGAACTCTCCTAACATACTGCAGGAGTGCACAGAGAGAGAGAGAGAGAGAGAGAGAGAGAGAGAGAGAATAAGAAGGAATGAAAAGATAAAGTGTGAAAATTATAAAGTGTGAATGAGAGATTGTGTACCACATCCTCTTGACTTGAAACTGAACATTCAACTGAACATTCGACAGCAGTGAGCCACAAGACACCCGACACCATCAGTGCCAATACAGTGTGGGTTTCCTGCACTGCCACTAGCGTTTTAAAACAGGGTGGTTGAAATGTTGAAATGCTAAAACACAGCCAGCGCTATCACCTCCCTGGGCTCAGGATAAACACAGTAGGTCATCTTTTTCAAAACACACGCATAAACTTCTAAAAAATAATACAAACAAACAATGATAACACATAACATTGAGATGTCGCCAGATATTCATCCCACTGTTTAAATATCGTCCCCACACATGATTGTCTTTATATGTTGCCTGTGTTCACAAACTAGCTAGAGGACACCAAATAACAGCAAAGCTAATCAGGGTTCCCTAGCAAGCTAACCACTGTGTTTTGGTAATAATATATTCATCATGCTGCGGAGGGTGTTCCTACTACGTTTGCCTGAGTACCTAAATAAGGGACAACATAATTACCTGTACAAGTACCAAAATGCCTAAATATGGCACAGTATAATTATCTGATTCAGGCCTTTGTTTATTTCTCGAGATCAGAAGCAGCTCTGTTTAGCCTGGCGAGCCAGACCCACATTAAAATGTAGGGTCTGGGCACTCACCGTTCGCAGTGCTCAGTCCGAGGGGCGGGATAATCAGTTGTCTTTCAAATTCCCTCTGCACGCAATAGGATATTTGTTTTCAAGTAGCAGGGAATTCAAGCCAAACCGTTGCAACTCTGCCATCAATCATTATGTTAAGCCCACCAAACGACTCTATACACGATTTCAAAGGCCTGATTAAGTTTCGATTTCTGGAGCTCACAAGCCAACGGAGAGTTCCTAGACTAGCCCTGGCAGCAAATGTAATTTGCTGCCGCTAGGGGCGCGTCTAGATTTCTAGGCTAAGCTCTGTTTGCAGTAACACAGCATTCTCTCCCAGTCAGGGTGAGGCTAGCTATAATACCAAGACTACTGAGTCACTGGAGCAGTCACAATGCATTGTTGAACTCAGTGGCGGCAGACAATCAGTGAAACTGGTCTGAAAATCATCAAGAGTCTTTAGAAGAAAAAACAAACACAGTAGATTCCGTCACTCGTGGAGCCACGCGACATGTCTCAACTTGGCTCCCTCTGAAGGAGCGCCCTACTTGAGACGTGGCCAACTGTCTGCCTATCCCGGCGTTCCCGACTGACCTCTGCAGATCCCATGACTCAACGTTAGGGTTACGTTGTTAGTCACAAAGTATTCCATGTAACCACAGATGAGCAGGACAGCACGTGATGGCATGTCCAAACATGCTGGCCTGTCTCAGCATAACAGAACACAACATGACAAAGTGCCCCTTCATTCCTCCCACCCCGAAATGGCTTGCAGTGAGCTTTGGCCTGCGCCAGTGGTGAAACAGCTGAGGCATCAAGTCCTTCTTCCAACAGCCTATTGGCCACTTGGCTCTTATCTTGTCTATTCTCCCTTTCAAAAGATGTTTAATGACAAGTGCTTGTATCATCTAGAGCGTGACCCAAACTGTTATTGAAAACGGAGAGGTCTCCACACATCGCTTTAGCTGGCCCTGTGCCCTGTTGAATTCCCTTGGGAAAAGGGCTCTTATGGGTGTAACAGGAATTAGTTAGTTCCTCTAAGACCTGCAGAGACATGTCCCCGTTGAGATATACATAGCCAGACTGAGCAAGCGATGTGAAGTGTGCTTTTGACATCATAATTGTTTTCTTTAGGGAAAACATTTTGTGTGTACTGTACAGCCCAAGTGTATGTAGCATATTCAGCTGAACATAAGCTGAAATCAGTGCTGAGGGGGGGCGTGTGAAAAACTCACACAGCCTGATCATCCAACTCGTCTCCGATGCGTCCCGACATGTCCTTCAGCACACGGATGCTGCCTGTCACCAGCTCCAAATGCTCGTCCTGATCCTGCATTATCAACTGGGGGGGGGGGGGGGGGGGGGGGGGGTGTTCACCTAGGGTTAGGCTTACCAAAAGTATTCACAAAAATAGTATTCAACAATACAGTCTTAACAAAATAATAATAAAATAGCGTCTTCAGTCACGCACTGTATAGTTCATGAAGCCAGACAGAGGGCTGGGTCACCAGTGCTGCACCCACTAATACTTTCCAACCTTAACCATGATGTCTGTAGGGTTGTACAATCTGTATGTGGATATTACACACTGTAAGGTGTGTGTGTGTGTGTGTGTGTGTGTGTGTGTGTGTGTGTGTGTGTGTGTGTAAGAAAGAGAGAGCATTATTTTATGTCCACAAGTACACAATAGTGGTGAATGATTTAGCGTGAGACTGACTGGACACGGTTTGAGTGGTTCACCTGCTGCTGCTCCTGCTGCTCCTGGATGTAGCGGGAGTTGGCAGACACCAGGTGCGGCTCCAGACTAGTGTAGCGCTCCTGAGACGGGGCCGCCATCAGCGCCTGGGGGACGCAGCTATTAACAACATGCCTGTGCATACGCTACACACACGTGCGGGTCTGTGTGTGTGTGTGTGTGTGTGAAAGAGAAAGAGTGTATGTGTTTGATAAAAAGAGACAGTGTGTGTTTGTGTTTATTAGAGATAGACAGAGAGAGAGACAGAAAGAGAGAAAGAAAAAAAGAGAGAGAGAGATTGTACATGTGAATACTGACCTCTCTGTTCTTCTTCTCTGCTTGTGCCACAGCCGAGGGGCTGGAGAGCTGCTCCTTCATCTCCTGAAAACACACAAACAAACCAGTATGACATACAACACTAAACAACAACAACAACAACACACTGCTGTAGCTTCAATCACCGTGGCTTGCTTTGGCCTGAGACATCTGCATTCAAGGTCAGAAACCAAGTCAATGAGATAAACAGTATATTATTGGGCTTTCCATGGAATGTAAAGCTGTGAGGAGTTTTGGTGCAGAACAGCGGGAAAGCTGAAAGGAATGCAAAACCTTTGACACTTAAAGAACCAAACCAAAACTAGATGATGAATTTCAATTTGAACCAAGATTAGTTTTTTGATTAAAAAAAAAAAAAACAACAACATACCTCATACCTAAAAATGGCACCACAATATTTAGTAGACACCACTACTGGTATGTTTCACAGACTGAACAAGCAGCGGAACTGACACAGGACAGGAAAGCTTGAGGTTGAGCTCAATGGTGACAATGGTCTCAGTAAGTGGGTCAGGGCGGTAGTCTTGCATAAACAACCGCCTCAGAGCAGCGATGAACGAGTCAACAGTGGCTTTCTGAAACTTTCTGGTCTGTGAATGACGCCTCTAATTTCACATGACATCTTCAGGGCTATTGCAAGGGGTATTTCTGGGCCTGTACTTATGGGAACCTTTTGAAACCGTTATTTTTAAATATCTATTTTCAAATCTTAAATGGCCTGGCCCACACTTCAATGGAGGCACAGTGCCTGAGAAATTTAAAGGGGGATGTTCTGTGTTCTAAGTTTTTAGTTTAAAACATTTCAAAATGACTGATAAATAGCTACAGAATATGACAAAATCACTGTTTTGATGTAATGTCCAAAACATCCATGCTCTGTGTTGCCAGCAAGAATTCTACATATAGCCCCTTTAAGCTCTGCATTTTCCTTTGGGGGAGTTCCTGGTCCCCAGCCAGTGAGTTCTGGTTCCCACCCAAAGGTTCCTCACCTGAACCGACTGCCGGGTTCTCTCCACAAAGTCCCTCCTCTCCTGCAGCTCGTTCTCTCCCAGACGGAACTTTCCGGGGTTGGACTCGACAATGCCTGAGGCAGCGGTCAAGGCTGACAATGTTTTTGTTTGTTTCATGGACATGTTTTTGCTGTAAACATTCAATGTCAAACTCTCTGCCGCATGTGGCTTTCCCTCGATAATCCCCCTGTTGGGTCCTAACACTCTGGTTTGAACACTCTATGCGTTCCCAAGTCAATTTTGGCCTTTAAAGGGCAAGACCCATGAGCATTAACAGATAAGAGCATGACACTCTGGAGCTGCCTTCACTTCTACAACAAAGTTTAAGAAAACAAGTTAAGTTATTGTTTAACTAAATGATTCACATAGCTTAAGAGGTACCCCTTACCTAGAACAACGAGAGCCTAAATCATAAAACCATTGTGTGATTTTGCATAAAGCAAAGGGTGTTTTTCTAGCAGTCGTAACTTCCTCTCCTTCTTTTAACCATACACTAAATATCATCAGCACAACCCTCACTGACAATCGTAAGAACATGAATGGCCAGGTCATGGCGTGCTACTCTAATCTCTATGTTTTCCTTTCTCTCTCTAAATACTATGCTTCTCTCAAATATGACCTTCAAAAAAAAAAAAAAAAAAAAAAAAACACATCGGACTAATGCTCAGTCCTGCCCCCTCATACAATCACAGACACGTATTTTTGCCACAACAGACACAGGCACGCACGCACCCAAGCGCGCGCGCGCACACACACACACACACACACTCCTCTCCCTCACATACTTAATTTTCCAAAGCATTCACATACACACAATCCCACACACTTCAACTCTTTTTTAACAGACACATTCTCTCTGACAGACACACACACACACACACACAGTCTTTCTGTCTTGGCTGTGTGGATACTGATGGTCTCGTGCAGGTCCTCCAGGTCCCAGTCGATGGCTCGCAGGCAGTTGCGCAGCTCGTTGGTGCTCCAGTCCAGCTCATCCCTGCTGACCGGGGTGCCCTCCTGCAGCAGCTCCTCCCAGCGCTCAAACAGGCCCCTCGCCCGCGACAGGGCCTTCTGCACCTCCCTGAGTGCGCACACACACAGACAGAAAGGTCACACACATACACGCACGCACGCACGCACACAGACACACAGACAGACAGACAGACCAGACACATATACAAGGTCAGGTTATGCACACAGGTGCATGTGCACACACAGGTCATTCTATTGATCAATATGGCTATATTAGACATAGAAGTGTACTTCACTACAAAAGTTACATGGTCTCATTTCAAAACATTCTCATTTTAATGCATCCACTTTTCAAAAAGCTACAGACACTGCTTATACTATTTAAGTAATATGTAGCATATGTTGAATGATGCTATGCATTTGCTTAAACTAAATATGTAGTTATAGGTTAATAGCGTGCAAACGTTCAACGTTATTCTCCACAGCTTAAATGTTTGTTACACAATTTCTACTAACTGTAAACAACGCCTAGCGTTAGCCAGCAAGACAGTGAAAGTGAAGCAACGTGTTAAAATGTGACAAATGCATCAACCAATTGTGTCAAGAGTTTCCAGTGATTTCAAGCAACACTGCAGACTCAGCTAATGATAAACGCAAAACCACAGCTTCATCGGCACCCAAGAGTGCACTTCAAGAAATCCAAGGTCGTGGCCAGTTCTAGGGAAATGGATGGATTTCGCTGTAGTATCACCCAAACACGACCCAAACACCGCCACGCAGTCTCTGTGTACTTCACACTCCTGTGCTATATCACAGCAGTCTGTTATCAGCTCTAGGGGCGCAGCGCAGCTGCTGTGATACAACTAAAAAGCTAACTTCCCAAGACATTCCATTGAGTCTCAAAAGACAATAAATCGGCCAAATGGAGTTCAAACTTGCAAATATACTCTCTTTACACCATGCAATGGACTATTTGGCCTGTTAAATTACTGAAATTGCATAGACTACAGCAAGATAAGGGGTAACGTTAATCAGCAAGACTACCCAGAATAGCTTTAGCTTTGTATGCTAACAAGCTAATGTTAATGTTACCTGACAGAGCACGCGAAACGGCGTCGACGCTAAATGCCCGATGAAAATGTATCCAGTTGACAGACATGCAGCTGTCATTAAATCAAAATAAATATATTTCTTTGTCATTCCGCGGGAGATACTGTATCTGCTCACCCTTTCACCACGAAGAACGGGTCCTCCATCGACATGTTGCCTCTTTCCTGACAGGAACTGTAACAGTTGCTGTGCCTGCCCACCGCCAGCCCACTGCGTCCATGCGTAACTCCTGGTCATCAATCACGTGACAAGTTAAAGCACTTTCTCCTTTATCACATGGCAACATTGTATTTTTCAAGGAACTGCATGAAACAAATGAACAAAAACAAAACCTTACAGAGTAGCCACATTTTGATACAGGATAAAGACAAGAAACAATTGTTTTTAGCAAACAATTAAACTTTATTAAAAAGTGTGTTTGATATTAATTTTACTTTCCTAAACTTATCTAAGCATGTAGCCTCAATCGCAAACATTAAAAAGATCAGACCTTATCTGACACAAGATGCCACACAACTTCTTCAGGCTATGGTTATTTCCAAACTGGACTGTTACAATTCATTGTTCGCTGGCCTGTCTGCTTGGTTAATGAGACTATCAGGCCTACAGTTAATTCAGAATGTTGCAGCATGTCTGGTCTTTAATCAGCCAAAGAGGACACACGTAACTCCTCTCCTAGTTACTCTGCATTGGCTCCCTATAGCAGCCAAACTTAAAACCCCTCACTTTGGCCTACAAGACACTTACTGAATCTGCTCCTTGCTATTTCAATTCCATGATCATCTCTACATATTTTGCTTAATGCTGGCTTTTAAAAAACATGTTTACTGTTCATTTTAACTATTGTAAGGTTATATTATGCAAGTTGCTTTTGACAAATGCGACTTAAAAGCTAAATACAATAACCATAACCATAATCATAACCATATTAGGCTAACTCACAACTTTGGTAGCCTAGGCTACTTGTCAGGGGTGGAAAGTAACAAAATACATTTACTCACGTTACTGTATTGAGTAGTTTTTCTGTGTATTTTGTATGTTTTAAGTAGTTTATAAAATCGGTATTTAAAATGTTACTTGATTACTTTTTGAGTGAAGTATTGTACTTCGCTAGGCTACATCAAAAATCCCATCCGTTACTTGAGTAAAAAAAAAGTTAAGACTAACGAAAACAGAAAGGGAGAGAAAAAAATCGAGCCCTAAACCACTAGCCTAGTGATAATGATCAGCATGTAGCCTACAACTAGCCTAGAAATCTAGACGCACCCTAGCGGCGGCAAATTAATTTGCTCAGTCTGTACGTCTAGTATCAAACCATAGGGATTTCTATTGGCTGACGCCGTGGACTTCATCCAATCACAGCGCTCTATTTTGTTAGAGAGTCTTAAGGACATGAATATATGTCCTGACGCCATGCAGTCTTTCTGAAAGTGATGGAGATGGAGCTGGATCACGAGATGCATCAGATTAGCCTAACCTATGAAAGTGTATTTTCCGCTATTCCAATGGGTTGTCTCAGTTCGTTTTAGCACCAATGATTGCGGAGATATTCAAGCAAATACCATGGGATTTCGTGTTTTGACGTTTGTGCTCACCTTTCTTTTGAAAGAAGTTTATTAGCAGTTGTTTCCCCTCATTTTTATGTCTCTCTTTTTCCTGTTTTGGCCTTTGTTTTTAGTAACCTGACTTGGCTTTCTTGGGAGAAAGACATTGCACCAGCAGCACAACAATTAGCGGTCCACTACTAGTGATGCTCAACTAAATAAACAAAAGATAGACTACCTTATGAATCGTGCAGGCGGACTAAACCATTTAGCTCTTTAGCAAGGGAGAGTGAGAGTGACCTTAGACAGTTTTCACTATGTTTTGTATACAAAATCCAGTCAGTCCAACTTTACATTTCGTCTGACATTCATTTTTACATTTAATTTTGAAGTTAAAATATTCAGGTAAAATAAATATATGGTGGAAATAAGTATTGAACGCTTAATTTTTTTCCCAGTAATTAGCCTAAACTTCCAGTGAGTCTATTCGAAATTTTCACCACACATTATATTAACACACATATAGGCCTAAAAAATCCAAACATAAGAGTTTTGTGTATTAAAGTTGAATGACACAGGAAAAAAGTATTGAACGTGCTTACTGAAATTTATTCAATACTTTGTGGAAAAGCCTTTGTTTGTAAAGACAGCTTCAAGACATTTCCTGTATGACAAAACTTATTAGTCGCAGTATCAGGTGTGATTTTGGTCCATTGTTCTAAACAGATTCCAGGGGTCCCTCTGAATCCTGATCTTTAGTTCCAGATTATTTCCAGAACTATTTTGAACTAATTGAATTAACTGCCTTCAAGTTTTTTGGAGCTTTCTCCAAGTGGTCCTTGGCTCTTGGAATTGACTATCCTTCTGACTCCCTGGTCAGAAATATTGCGAGGAGATCCTGTGCCCTGTGCTGGTTGATGATGCAGTGATGTTTCTTCCACTTGGAGATAATGGCTCCCATGCTGCTTACTGGAAGATTCTGAAGTTTTGAAATGCATCTGTAACCAGTTTCATTGATATGTTTTGCAACAATAAGGTTGCAAAGGTCTTGGGAGAGCTTTTTGCCTTTATCCATCATGAAATGTTTCTTGTGTGACACCGTGGTAATGAAAAACCTTTTTATAGCCCATCAATATGTAAGCTACTAACCAAGCTTATATTAATTTGCGCAGATAGAAAGGATAACTACTCTCTAACTACTTACAGATTCCAGCTCGTTCCTTCCCTTTCCTTGCCTTAGTGCTTTTTCTTAGTGTGTTCAATACTTTTTCCCTGTGTTATTCCACTTCATTACACATGACTCTACTTATGGAGTTGTTTGGATTTTTTATGTGTGGATTAAAATCCAAAATAGATCTCCATTTCTCAACATCCTTATCAGGCAAGTACCTCCACTCGGCGGCCATATTGCAACACTTTTTGGGCACTTATCGTGCATCTATTTCGGCAGAAATGCGTGTGCGTAAGGCTTCACGACACCAATCTTGTTCCAGCAGCGAGATCACAACAGATGATTGGCACAATGTCTTCACAGCACACCACATGATTGGTTCAGTGTATTTTACAACACACCACATGATTGGCTCAATGTATTCACATGTCAACGTTTTGCCGCGGAAGGGTTGTGATATGTGTAGACAACTGCCATATTGGCGTTACAAACTAACCCCATGCATTACTATGGAGGATTTTTTGAATGCTGTATCTCCTCATTAGAAAGTCTCTGGTAAAACTGGTTGTTCTGGTAGGTACCCCAAAAAAAAAAAAAGTAACTAAGTAACTTTTACTTAAAGTACATTTTAAATGAACTACTTTTTACTTTTACTTGAGTACATTTTCAGATTGGTATTTTAACTTGTACTTGAGTAATATTTCATCAAGGTATTGGTACTTTCACTTGAGTACAATATTTTCATACTTTTTCCACCTCTGCTACTTGTAGAAAGAAAAGTTGTTGACCTGGCCAACAGGATAGTCCACATTTTTGTGTACAAAGAGGAAGATGTTATTGTAAGGGCAGTCCCATAGCCACAAGTTCATTTAAATGCCTTCTTTAATTTTGAGCGTGTGTCAGCTTTAGGTGACTTATGTCCTTGTCACTGTTTTTGTGGTCGTTGTGATCACACGATGATGTGTCATGTCAGATTGTTTGCTGCAACTTCCCCCTCAGCATGCCTCTCAAGATGAATCATGTCCCTCCAAACTAGTTTGATATTGGTTGTGAGTTGCCTTTATCTTGCTCTGCCCTTATCGCTCTCTGCGTGTGTGTGTGTGTTTGTGTGTGTGTGTGTGTGTGTGTTTGTGTATGTGTTGCATAAAAAACACAAATCTACAGTTTAAAAGAAGAGTAAACAAGAGTAAAATAACCCCACATCATCACATACCCTTTACCATATCTCACGATTGACATGGGGTACTTTCCATAAGATCATCTCTCAATACAAATCAAACCAGCTATTAGGCTAACTGAAATAAAACCATCCCAATCTCTAGGTATGTTGAAGGGTATGTAAGGATGTGGGGTTATTTTAATTCCAAGGGTCAAGGGAACTTTATCAGGATGTATAGTACCCTGGATTCATGAAATAACTGGCCTTTAAAAATCTGAAATCTGCCTGCTTCTATGGGAATTTAACATAGGGGTATGAATACTTATGCACCCTGTATTTTAATGAAGAACATTTATTTATTGACGATACATTATTCATTCACAAAGAAAATTGGTGTCCTTAAAGGTTGACTTTTTTCTCATTTTTAATTAAGGCATTAAGATCCATTTCCAAAAGATGATTTTTTTTTATTCCTCTTTTTAGTCAACTTTAGCATGGGGCTGAAGACTTTTCATAGGCACTGTATATGAAGCAATATCAGAAATACCTCAGAAATACAGCGGTCATGTCCTTAGTATGTTTTTAGTATCTGTTGAGATTACCGGTATATGAATTTATATATAGACGTTTAAGGAACACAACGACCGGAAAACTGGCAGCCTTAACCCTTAACCCCCTACAAGCATGCCATATGGCAACAGTGGTGAGGAAAAACTCCCATATTCCTGGAAGAAACCTTGAGCAGAACCCGACTTAATGGGGGAGCCCATCTGCTTCTGGCTGTCTGGAGCTCTAATAGCAGCAGTCGAATGTAGAATAATCTGAAAAAGTAGTCTGCAAGATAAAATGAGTTAACTAAAAGCTCTCATACACAGGTATGTTTTCAGGTCTTTTTAAAAAATATTCACTGAACTCGCCTGTTTGATGTACAGAGGCAGGGTGTTCCATAGCTTTGGTGCATAATGGATAAAAGCAGCTACTCTACTTTGCTTGTGGAACACTTTGGGTACAATTAAAAGATTAGCATTGGGCAAAGCCACTTCACTGTACTGAGTGCTACAACCTTCTGGTCTGTGTGACTACCACAGAAGAGAACACACAGCCTTTTCAAACATACACACATATGTTGTCTCTTCCCTTAAAGGAATACTCCAGAGTAAAAATGACCTTGGCTCTATCTATGGTAGATATCAATCTACTCTACCACTCTGTATCTAATAAACATTTGACATTTATTGGAAAATGATTGGGGTCATCTACATAACATTCACCAGTAATTCAAGTCTAAACACATATTTAAAGTTAAAATGTGTGCAGCTGATGGAACGTGGAAGAGTTGCCCAGCATAAACCAGTCAGTACACAGTACAAAACGTTTATCTTGCAGCCATAACTACCTGGTCACATGCATCACAGGTGTGACCACAAATAAGCCTGGAGCTACGACTATCATGTTTGTTTGCCATGGCAACTGTTTATTACCACAGAACAGAGGTGACTAACACAATGCTGAGTGAGCAACCTCCTTTCTATGGTGTCTATTGTTGTTGTTATTGTTTTTGTCGTTGTTACTACTACTACAAGTAATTAAGTACAAGTAAGTAAGCAGTTTCAACTACAAGTACCACAACTGGTTAATGTGGAGAGCATGTGTGGCGTTAACAAGTCAGCTATCCCCAAAAGTGAGAAAGTGCAACTTCGTAATGTGAAAGGATTGTACAGCGTGTCCTCTCCAACAATAACAGAGGGCAGAGAGCTCAGGGCCAAACTTTTCACTGACTGATATCATGCCTTTGGGGGTTAGCTACGGCCAACACCTCTGTGGCCACTCCTCCCTTTCCCAAATGCTGTGATCGGGAGGTCCTCGGACGCTCGCCCCCTCCTCTCTCTTCCTCTTGGTTTACGCCACTCATTTCCTCCCCCGTCACACTCCTGTCTTTCCTTCCTGTCTCCATTCTTCCTCTGCTCCCTCCGCCCCCCTCTCCCAGACCGGCATATGTTTTCAGCTCAAGAGAAAGACACAAGGGGAAAGACAGAGAGGAGTTTTCAGATAGGAGGAACAGGAGGGAGGCTAAATACAAAACAATTCTGTCAATCTAACTGTAAGATATAATGTATCAATATGTTAGACATACTGGAAACTTGCACACACTATACATCTACAGAAAGTGGTCCTTAATCCTAATCCTTTACGCAAACAAACAAAATGCATACATACATGCATATGAGAGTGAAGGCCACACACACACACACAGAGAGAGAGAGAGAGAGAGAGAGAGAGAGAGAGAGAGAGAGAGAGAGAGACTGGTTAGCTTCCAACCAAATTCCTGAAATTTGCATGCAAGATTGTGGTCTACCTTGGAATTTCAGAAGAGCAGCAAGCCAAATGTGAGCTCTCATGCAAAGGAATGTCGGTGTCATAAACTCAGAGGCCATATTTGCATGTTGGCGCTGGAAGCTAGGCTACTCTTAGTCACTATAGTTACAATTCACTACATACTGAATAACACCAATGCATGCCCTTACCACTGAAAGCATTAAATGTAGGCCGAAATCATTTTCGTGTCAGTCTATGAAAGAGTCTTGGAAACGTTTGTCAGCTCTCTACAATACCCTATAGTTAGGGTAGGCTACTGATTATGTATAGACATTACCAATACTAGTTTAGCCTTATGCACAAGTTTGCAACACTCAACAATTAAGGTATAGGTCAAAGGTTATGTAAGGTATAGGTCAAAGGTTATGTTTTGTTGGCATAAACCAAACAATAAGAGAATGCAAGGTTGTTTTCTGTGTTTCTGTTTACCATACTGTATTGTCAAAGCTGGCGCACGCCTAATAATATAGCCTATAATATACTGGTGGACAAAATCAGACAGCAACTCCGAGGATTGCATTCTTACATCCGCGTTATTCTCTGAGATTTCCCAGTGGTAAAAATAGCAACGCAATGTTGCTCAGGGTCAGTGACAGCTGGCGTCTGACCTCAATCTCACTGCTGCCTAGTAACCCTCGTTCACACGAGCCACAAAGCTATCGTTGGACCGGTGACAACTCCTTATATGGTGTTGCAATGATGACATCGCTGCTGCCTCTTTGGAGCCAGCGGGAAGTACAGGCGCGTTCGCGTCACGGCTTTTCCACTACGCTCCCCCCAGAGACTCTAAAACGGATACTCCATATATGGGTGTCTGGTGACGTCGGGTTAAAAAAAAAAAACATGCGCATACTGAAACGCAAATATTCACAAAACAAAACCCCCTGGGATCTACCTTTCATGTGTTGAACTTGACGCGTCCAGTATCAATTTAAATTAGCCTATGCAATAGTATGTATTATAGGTTGGCAATGGCAAAAAATTATAAACGGTGTCACTGTTTCTTCGGCAGAAATAAATTACCCGTGAATGCAGCATATTCCAATTAAAGTACAACATACATTAAGAAATGCATTGTTTATAAAAGTTAACAATAACCATTTCAGGTAAGCTTAAATGTTAAGCACTCGTCGAATTGCCTAACATATGGTTAAGACGTTGCTTGGCGGGGTGGAGCGTATTGTGTCACTTAGACTACTAAGGAATGGAAACTCATTACGTCAGCGGCAGGCTCAAATAAAACCCTGCCCGACCAGGGATTGAAAGTTTTTTCAGTGACTGAACACCGACCAGAGAACAACTTCGGTCCCAACACAGAATTGTGAAAGAAAAACTCAGACCTCACCTTTTAAGAGAGGAAACAAAACTGAGTTACCAACACTACTGACATTTTGCAAGGAACAATGAATCTGAACGAAGAAGCCAAAAGGATTATGGCTATTTCCATTAGTAAGCTGTATTCCTCGCGCACACAGCGCGGTGGACTGAGACTTCACCGAAGTCTCCTACTCTCTCTGGTCATGAGATCGGCACGGGACATTTACCACTCCGTCCAGGTTCTCAACGAAACCGCGGAGCAACAACACACGGTTCCCTGTGAGCCGCAAGAGACGGTTATCGAAGAGCCCATGGACACGTCTACAGACCAGACAGTCCCCGACGTGTCAATAGAGTCCACTGAGACCGATCCGACGACTGACGAGGAGGCTGACATTAAGCCTCCAAAGGCAGAGGACGGTGAGTGGGACAAAGAAAACAGAGACTGGGCTCAGTGCGACCGACATTCCAGGAAACGGAGAGGCAAGGCAGCTGCCGAGCCTGAATTCCTCCCGAGTAAGAAAGCCAGAATGGACACAGAGGACGACAGACGCGTGGGAGTTTTGAGGAGTAGTAACGGGAACTGTTGTCGCTCGGTCGAAATACTGACTCAAATTTCTGTTCCAAGTGCTATCGAGGCGTTCTGAACGCCAGGGGAACTGGTAACCGGGACCTCAACATGATCTGTCGAGCTGAAACGGGTCAGGGACGTGACCTAGTTTATGAACACGGGACAAAGGAGAAGGGCGCAATGTTACCCCGCTTACTCCCCTTGGGTGACATGGTACATGGTACCCTCGTCGCTTCAAACAGTTGAAAAAGTAGTGACACACGGATAGAGGCCTTTTCGGGCTGAGTGAGCAATGACCGGTCACTGAGTCAGCGTGCCTGACGCTTAAGAAGAAGTGAGTCAGAACATGTACAAGGCGGCAGCTGTTCACGCACCTTCGGTCTGTTCGAGCTGCGACCGGCAGACAAAGCCGCGAGTGGGGGATGGTGTTCTGTCGGGATTTGCACGGCACTACAAGGAGTCACGCTGGTGTTTTGATCGCTTGACGGGACCAGATCACTACCCTACGCAGGGGGGCGCATTTGTGTCAACCCCTATGACGTTGACGCCTGCCCAAGGTAAACAAGCAAGCAAGAAAAACATCAACGCTACAGATGACCTCTTGACCAACAAGGACTGGTGTTGCAACTGCACTGATAATGCCAACATTCTGTTCGACATCATGAAACAAGGTGTCGAAATTCCTTCCTGTCCTGTTCTTTATGTTTGTATGTCAGACTGTTTTTAAATCAATTTTCTACAATGATTTTTATATTTATATGGCAATAAAATGCAAACAATTCAACTTGGTTTGTTGTTGGAATTTTTCTTATAATAATAAGGATGTTATAATTAGCCTATAGGCTAGCTAATAGGAGAAACCTGTATGGTTTAAATGTATAGAGAAGATGACGACACCAAAGCTTAACAGTGAGTAAGCTAAATTATCTTTTTAAAAAAAACCTCACTTTGCAAGCATAGAACTTACCAGTTCTACACAGTTCCTAGAAATAGGCCTGCTGGCTCAATCCGGATTCCCTGCTACCAGGTCCCAGGAATCAGTAGGTGTTCAAAGAGCAGGAAGTGCTGCGGGTGTGTGCTGCCAGACCATGGTGGGGAGGTCCCCACTAATCACCCCCCCCCCCAACTTCACACACACACACACACACACTCCACCACAAAGACCTGGTGCACACAAACCCACTTGCACTGAAGCCACTTCTGACTGATTATAGAATTAAGAAACATTCAGTAAGAGGGTGATATAAATCTCAAATGTTATCTTGGCACAGATACATTTGATACTTTGACTGATATAATGGTGCCGTGTGGTGTTATACACATTTCATGACACAATCATTACACTGGGGAGATTGTTTTTTATTTAGGTCACAGAAAAGTCCTAATTAAAGTGGTTGATTTAAAAAAAAAAACTTAATCCTTTCCTTGCCACAGAGGCTATAGCTGCCAGTGCTAATACCCCATTTCTACAGTGGTGCCTCAAACGAATTAGTAGCAAGTCAAATCAGTGGCCACAAACCAAGGCTTTCGTCATGTAAGTTATACCTCAGTGGTTGACCAACGTAAGCAACAACTCGACAGGAGTAGCCTACTTTCTGCTGGGTGGTTGCAGTAATATAACAACAGTGTACTGACTGAGTCACTGTTATGGAAACGTGAGCATTTTGGGGCTAATAAATTCCATAAGGATGAAGTGTTCCACTGAAGGAAGTGATGCATCTAAAATGGGTTCCCCCTCCCCCCCCTGTACTCCTTGGTGTGCCTACATCATGATGTGGTAACTGGTGATGTTCACAATGAAAAAAAGAAAAGCTGGGACAAGAGAAAAGAGGAGAGAGGGAGAGACAGAAATAGTGCAAAAAAGGAAGAGAGAGAGAGGGAGGAAGGGGAGGAATCCGTTACGTAAGTAACCCTATGCTCCCCACTGCACCATGCTGCCCAGGTCTGACGCAGGCTGAACACTATGTAAAATAACTCAGAGCTTGCACACACACACACACACACACACAGACGCACACACACGCACACACACGATTCAATGTTGACGTCTTCACCTCACAGACATATTTTCACCGATTATTATTATTATTATTTTTAATTCCCCTCCAGTGCTCCCCTCATCGTGGGCCACACATGGTTTATTTTTATCACTGGCTTTGTTCATGCCTATGTTTATCTTGTGCCCTGCATGGAAGAATATCCAACACCCCCGTGATGAGTGCACTGCAGTTTCGCGTTGGGAATGTTATCTAACTCTGTGTCACCCAGTATACATTCATCTCTTTCGATGACTGCTCATGAGTGTGTGTATGTGTCAGAGGAAAGGGTGGGGGTGTGATATATGTTTGTGTGTGTGTGTGTGTGTGTGTGTGTGTGTGTGTGTGTGTAACATTTGGCTACAGAGTGAGATGGCTTGGGTGTTTCATGAGAGGTTTGGGGGCAGTGTGTGTGTATTGGGGGGTTGTGAGGCAGACAGCGCGGCTGCCACTGGAATGTGTACAGTAGGTGGAGTGTAATTTTAAGAACTGAGGGGGTGGAGGGAGCAAAGCACTTCAGAAAAGTGGGCTTCTGAGAAAAAGGACTGACAGACAGGCAGATAGATAGATAGCCAGATATAGATAGATAGATAAGATAGATAGATAAGATAGATAGCCAGGTATAGATAGATAGATAGCCAGATATAGACAGATAGATAGATAGATAGCCAGGTATAGATAGATAGATAGATAGATATAGATAGCTAGATAAGATAGATAGCCAGGTATAGATAGATAGATAGATAGATAGATAGATAGATAGATAGATAGATATGGACAAGAACAAATCTAGATATAAGTGTAATGTGTATCTGAATGAGGAGAACTAACAGGAACACTTACAGGAAACAGTTACTAACAGGAAAAGTGCAGGAAGAGGGCAGGAGAGAAAACTGACACTACAGGAAGTCAGGGAGGAAGGAAGGGTATCACATGCTCTGGCTGTGGCGATGATAAAACAATAAGGCCTGGCAAGACCACAAAGGGAGGGAGAGGTGTCAAAACTACATACTCTCACCCCCATCGGAGTGGAGGACCGGGGCTCTCTAATCATTTGAGAGACAGTGTGTGTGTGTGTGTGTGTGTGTGTGTGTGTGTGTGTGTGTGTGTAGTGTACAAAAGAGAGAGACAAGAAAGTACACAAATGGTCACAGTGTTGGATTACCAAGTTTCATGTCAAATCCTCATGTTGTGCCTCAAGTGTTATAACAAATTCTTTAGGCTGGTCAAGTGTTATAACAACAACAACAACAACAACTGACAGTCAGAGAGTGCGAGTGACACATTAGGACCAGGAGAAACAGAGGAGACCAGGAGACGAGAAAGGTAGAATGCATTCTCTCTGGGTTTATTCAGCTTCTTTAGGAAGAGTTCTGTTCGGAGTTACAAAATGCACTGGTAGAAACAGCAGAGAGAGAGATAGAGAGGACAGAGAGAGATAGAGAAAAAGGGATTCTTTTTCATAGCCAGAATAAACAGGAAACATCATCAGATTCAGGCAGCTTCTGTGTTCAGCTCAGCGGGGATTGCTTTTTTCATTTCATTTCTTTATTCGTTATGACTCAAAAACCTTCTGAGAAGGGTAATTCTATTCATTTTTTTTGTTTTGTTTCATAACATCTCGACATAGTGATAGTGTGTCTCAATCTCAATCCATTTTTCTCAGTGAACGGTTGGCAATAGAAACAAACAAACATTCTTTGATATCATCACTGAAGTCATTTACATCCTTTTTTGGTGTATGTTTTTTTTGTCTTTTTTGTCTTTTTTTGTTTTTAAAAATAGAAGAAAAAAGGAACACATTGCTCTTAAAAACATCTAACTATATATATTTATACATATATATATATATTTATAGAGTTTTTTCTTTATATATTTTTTTATTCCTGAAGTTGACTTGTTAACCCACATAGTGGCATGCACATTGCACATGCAGATCTGTATTTAAATACTTGTCTTTTTTCTTTATTTGCCATTTGTATGTTTTTTAAAACTCTTCTTCCTTCCTCGGTTACTTCTAAATGGCTCATAGAGCAATGGTGACGATGCAGACCTATTAGTTGATGGGATGACTTTTGACCAATGAAGGGAGAGATGGTAGAGGTCTGAGAGTGTCATAGTAACAGTGACTGACTGAGATTGATATCCATGGATTCAAACATACAAACTCAGTCAAACACACACACACACACACACACCTCAGCTGAGAGCTGTGAACTATTACACTGTGGCACACCCTGGGGAATTCACACTTCCTGCTTCAGTTACCAGTAATTGTAAGCTGTTAAAGTCCAACTTCCTTGTGCAGAGCATACAGTAAAAGCATAACAACTGATAAACCCCTGCAGTTAAAGCAATGCGTCAGACTAAAAATAGAGATGACTTCATTATTCATGTGCCCTTGCTGGTCTAGGGAAGGAAAGAAAACAACACAGAGCCAAGGCTCACCTGTACCTATTCTGTACTTCTAAAGACGAGATAGGAGAACATTAAGATAAGACATCGCTTAGCGACAACAGTAACAGGCAGCAACTAACTAACTAACCATGGGAGAAGAAATTACGTGCAAGTAAGATTGAAAGAGAGATACAAATGAGGGAGAGAAAAATAGGGAGGCAAGAACATGAAATGAATGTAAAGGATTCAAGAGAGAGACAGAGAGAGAGAGAGAGACACAGAGAGAGAGAGAGAGATGATAGGGACACGTTGACAGTTTGTGGATTTATGAATGATTTACAGAGGAGATGCAGGGCTCATGTGGGTAGATTATAGCAGAAAGACATAGATGGCACAAAAACTGCACAAAAAATGATCAGACAGAACACACAATAGAAGTGAATGAGGACATGAATGAAACCAGGACAGAAGTGACCAGAAAGTGTTCTTCTACAGCTCACCTTATCCGACACTCACAGCACTCATGGCCAATGGGTCACCAGCGTCACTCATTACAGAGTGGGTCAGTCCACTGGGAAGCAGCACCAAGGGGACCTGTGCAGTGTAAGGCACTGAGAAGAACTTATTACATTGGTAAGGTGTCACTTCAGCAGAGGTGCGTGCACACACACACACACACACACACACACACACACACACCATAGGGGTCTATCATACTGCCTAAGCAGATGTTCTCTAGAACCTCTCCTTCTCCCTTCCTTGGGTCAAAAAGACAGTGGTGGTGATTCAGTGAAGTAGCAGGAATAGAGGGATGAGGGTGAGTGCTGAACTGACATCTCTCCGGTGAGCACGTCCAAACATTTCTTAGACGATCTAAATGGATGTAGGGCTTTGTGTTTGTTAGTGTGTGTGATCTACATGCATGTGAGATTGTGTGATTCAATTCCCTTTATTCAGATAGAGTACGAGTCGGCGAATTCTAATCTTTATTTGGTACGTAACACTGTCTGTGCCAACCGTAACTGAGTGCTCTCTACAACCTCTCTTTCTATGTAGAAACCCCTTTTCCCCATGTAAACTGCCCTGCCACCTACTCCCCTCCATACTCCCCACACACATACCGTTTGCATGCAAACACACACACACATAAGGTACTAAAGGGAAGTGGGACCACTCGGGGCATGTGGCGCTAGCTACATTTATGGGTGACTTTTGGCAGCACTGTTATCAAACGTTTTTTTTTTCATGTTTGTTTCCTTGTAAGTTGTTTTAGGAGAGCCCTTATTCTCGTGGAGATGAGAGTGAGAGACAAAAAAACAAAGACATGTGGAAAACCAGTTCAACGTCAACGAGGCCCGTGCAGTTCCACAGGTTCTGCGCGATCTTTAAGAGTGGAGTCACGTTAGAACAAAGAGGCCTTGAGGTGAGGATGGAAATAGATGATGTTTTTAATGGAAGAAGAGATTTAAATCAAACAGAGGTCAATGGTAGGGGAAGGAGTGATGGAAGACAGCAGCTATGAGGTGTACTATGGTGAGTATGATACAAGGAAGAGCCTCGGGTGGAAATCAAAACCAAATGGTGGCACATTTATTGGGTGTTCATGCTGACAAGAATCTGTGGTTTCCCACTGGCTGTTTGGATCCACAAGGTCCACCATGCGCAGTATTTTTGTCCTTTTCTTTTTAAAAACATTTTTATTTCTTTTAGCGGCTTTGCCGCAGCATTGCCACTAAACCAAAAAACGAGGACTAACATCTTCCTGTCCCATTATCCTACGTGTTCAGTGTTCAGAGTGCAATTTCTCTTTCCTGTCATTAAAGATAGGGGGATAGGAGAGGGGTGGTCTAACATGGAGGTCTGGTAATATCCAACATCTCGCCAAAAAAAAAAAAAAAAAAATGACGTTAGATTCAGACATTTAAAAAAAAAAAAAAAAAAAGGGAATGCATTGAGCCAATCTTTCTATTCCTGACTGACTGACTTGAAATGAAATCTTCCATTGAAACGATTTTTTTTTTCAAGACGAGACCTGAGTAGAAGACAAGACACTCCATTGAAAGTTTTCACGCATTCCCACAACGAGCTGTGCAGGGATGGGGGGGTGGTCGTCCAAGCTGCAAACGAAACTCGATGGCGATGGCCATCACTGCCAGGGAGGAAGCGCGTCCCTGTGGGGCTGGGGGCAATATTTTGGGGCGTGGAGAAAGGGCTGAAGAAGAGCCAAAATGGATACCTCAAGGACATAAGAGAGAGGAGAGAGGGAGTTCTTCCCCCACCATCAAACCTCAACTGAGCCAAAATGGCTGCCTTAAAGCAGGCTCAGTTTCACTGTCATCCACTGTGCTACTGTAATCTGCCCACCTCCTAAGGAAACTGGAGGCGGGAACACGAGTTAAGGCGTAGAGTGGATAAGTCTGTCATTTGACATGGGGGAATCGGACAGCGGGGGAAGAGGGGGAGGTAAGCGGGTGGGTCAGGGGTCGGGGTTTGGATTCTACACAAAGACAGAAGGCACTGTGGCTCCCTGGGCTGCCCAGGATGATGGCACCTCAGCCCCACGTTAGGACCAACCTTAATACTGGCTGTCCTGACCGTCTCAACCAGGCCTGGAACTAAGGGAGGTTGCCTGGTAGGCAGGCGGCTGCCCCAAAGTACTAATGTGGTGTCACATGCTGGACGTGGGGAACGATGAGGTTCTCTAATAGCCTAAATGCAAACCGAAATGTCAAACCGGAACTCAGGAACAAAGGAACTCAGGTTAATGGCAAGGAGGGTGTGCATGAATTCTGCATAGTTACACTTAGTGTGTATTAGTGTGATAGATGCAAAGATCTAATCCTACTTAATGCATTAGGTCTATTTTTATTATTTTTCTTAAAAATTCAGAAATGAAACACTTTGGGAATCATTCTAGGAGGGCGGGCGTGCTAGGTAGGTGTCCCCTTTTGATGACAACACAACAAACAAAATGAAATGATCATATTGATGACAATGGCAGTGATGCTTGTGTTTTCCCTCCTGGCGTTATGAGTCAAAAGATGGATGACGGCCTCTTTCGGACAGATGGACCAGCGGACTGATTGACAGGTTTGCACAGACAGGTCTGTGGGGATGCGGTGGAGGGTTTGGCAGGAGAGGCCCACCCACAGCATGCCTCGGATGACTGGTTGGTTTGGCTGTTTCTTGTATCCTGAGCTGAAAGGAGGGGCTCCATATTTTTTTTTATTTTTTTTCTGAGCTGACAAACAGGCGAACAGGGCTGTCAGACAAGAAGGAAAGGCAGGGTGGAAGGAACGCCTTTTTGGGATCTTTTTTTTAAAAAAAAGAAGCGCAAAACAGCGCCCTCTGGTGGTGGCCTTTGCAAATTTTTTTTTTTTTTGGCGAGCTCAGACTCGCCATCCCCGGTAAAAAGGAACAGAACAAGCTCAAGAGCACAATCTTGTAGACATTAAACAGTACATGACGTTTCCATTTCTTTCCACAAAATACCACATTCCTTTAGCCAAATCTCCCGACCTGAATGCACGACAGCAGAAAAAAGGTTGACACAATTTTTTTTTTGTTGTTGGGTGAAATTAGAAATTGATAAATTCAGAATGATCGGCCAAGTCTGACCAAAGTCCAAGCTTGATTTGACACAAGGCAAGCTTCATTCATGCAATTGACTTCTGTAGCTTCTTTTTAAAAAGTGAGTTTCTGGGACATTTTGTGTCAGTGTTTGTCGCTACACAAAGAAAAGAAAAAAAAAAGACTTTAAAAGACCAACTTTAGACCCACCCAGCGAAATGCTTTCTGATTTTGGTGGCTGGTAACATTGCATCTCCCCTTCTCCTGAAAATACTTTGAGGGTAATGACCAAGTCAGTCCTTCACAGTCCGACGATGCCTCAGCATCTCACTGAGTGATCTGTGTTTGAAATACCTTCAACCCTATTAGACAAGAAAACCACATATGTGGAATCAACCAGTGCTGAATCAACAGAACCAAGGAACAATGAACTATACATGAGCCTGGCACTGCAAGTCCTAACAATGTGTGTGGAAACATACATGATCACTCTGACTGTTAATATCATCATCATCATCATCATCATCATCATCATCATCATCATCATCATCATCGTCATCATCATCGTTGTTGTGTTCATTAGTTGCATTGACAATGTGGATCATTATTTTTAAAGATTAGTATCAATAGTAATAATAAGTAACAGACTAAAAGATATTTTATTGAAGGAGAAATTCTCCCTCCCTCCAACTCTCTCCCTAAAGCTCGCGGCCAAGGAAGACGGGAGGGGGGGGGGATTCAAGGGGGGGCAGGGGCAAAGGTGGGGGTGCAGGACAGTGCAGTGTCCACTGTACTGCAGTTTGTAGTGCAATCCACAAGATTTAGACCTCAGTCCAGTGCAAAACATCTGGATTCTTTAGTCCAGGAAAAAAGTGAACGAAACAAGAAGAAGAAGAACAGTAACGGCAAAAAAAAAAGTTTCACCATTTTGGAAATGAAACCAACACTGTGGCTGTCACCAAGAGAGAGAGAGAGAGAAAGAGAGAAAAGGGGAGGTCGGAAAAAAACAAGAGACGGTAACACATTCCCATGAGACAAACTCCAGCAAGAACTGAAAAGAGCATGGAGCGAGAGATGGGAGAGGTCAAACGACAGAGAGAGAGAACTTCCAAAAAACAAGGAGAAAGAAAGAGTGCGCTTGAACTTCCCCCACAACCCAACCCTCCCCTCATCACTACAACCCCCTCCCAAAAAAAAAAAAACAGTAAATCTGTCTAACCATTTTTTTTTTTAGTCCCCCTGTTTTTGTCTTTATCTCATTTTTTAAAATCAATCATGCAGGTTTCCATCAGATTTTTTTTTTTTTTGTTGTTATCTCAAAAAATGACCAATGAAAGCAGAGCAAGTGCAACATAATTAAACAAGCTTCAATGTCCAAGAAGAAGAAGAAGAAGAAGAGGAGGAGGAAGAGGAGGAAGAAATAATTCAGAAGATCAGAAATACTGAAGAAATTGTCTGTTATCCCCTCACTCTACCATCCCCAGCTGACAGACAGCCGCGCACGCACGCACGCACGCCATCGCACGCATCGACGCGACGCGACACGCCAAGACACGCGCGCACGCTGCGACACGCTCTCGGACTGTTGTCTGTCTGGTTTCTGTGTCTCTTTGCCCCTCTAAGGGGCCAACAAGTGTGCAGGGAGGGAACGGGGATGTACCCCCCCAACCCCATCAGCAGAGTCCATGTCGCACACACACTGCTCACGCGCACACACACACACACACACACACTCCTGGCACCCAGGCGCTGAGGTCACTGTCAGTAATTAACAGTAAACACAGATGATAAAACTCATCAATATCAACCAGCAGTTGCAACCGGCTGGATTTTCCTATTTTGGGAAAAAAAAACGAGAGCTATTTTGTCGTTTTTTTTTCTTCTTCCAGTTTTCCCCCTAAATGCCATTTTGCTTCTTTGATCTTCTCTTTCATGTAAACGTCTCTCTCTGGAGCCTAGTTGAAGGTAAGGGGGCTACTGGCTTTTTTTTGTTGCAAGTGTACGTATGTGTGTGTGTGTGTGTGTGTTTATGTGTGTTCAGGATTTTTTTTTATTTTCAAGGAAAAAGAGGACCCTGGCAATTCGCAAAGAATTTGATGGTCACCAGGGATTTTCTTGAATCAAAATTTGTCAAGACTTGCTTAAGAGCTGCTCTCTTGCTCATTCTCTCCCCCCAGCCCTTCCTGTGCATGCCGAGGATTCTGGGAAGTTGTAGTCCGCGAAGACGGCAAGAGAGCAATCAGTAGATATAAAGGCGGAGAAGAGGAGAGACACCGGGGGGCGCTCTAGTAACCATTGCACTCTTCTGTTCTGTTACGTTTTCTGTTTGTGTGTGCGGCGCCCCAAGACTGGGTACAGTCACACATTGTGTACACACACAAACTGACATACATGCATGCACACACACATACACACACGCACACACACATATTGTCCTGACATTGTGTATGCGTGCGTTCAACAGGCCAGCTTTTTCTCCCTTCTCGCCTACTTCTCCAGCCTTGCTGGTCGTCATGTCGAGTGTCTCTGGTTAGTGGTAGCAGGTAGGGGTAAAGGGGGCATCAGCCCCCAGTCCCCCCCAAAACCTGCCCCTTTCCCACCCTCACCATCCCCCGGCCCTCTTTTACAATCAAACCCCCTCTCTCTCTCTCTCTCTCTCTCTCCTCCTCCTCCTCCTCCTCCTCCTCGGGCTTCAGGCGGGGAACACTAGCACCAGTCGTCCTCGTCTGTCTCACTGTAGGGTTCGTGGAGGCCCTTGCGGGGCCCGCGGCTGTGGGGGTGTGGCCGGTTGGGGCCCCCGGGTGGGGGTGGCGGGTGGGGGCCGCGCCTGTGCGGAGAGGGCGAGGACGAGCGGTAGCCGTTGGGCACGCGCCGCGGTGGGTGTGGCCCCGGGGGCCCTGGCGGGGGACCTCCTCCTCCTCCTCCGTGATGGCGGGCTGTCCTGGGCGAGCGCGGCTGTTGCGGCGGCTGCAGCGGCGGGCCTGGCGGCAGGTGGTGGTGGTGCGGGTTGCCCCCCTCGTGCAGGCTCTGCTCGTAGGCCGGCGGCTCGTGGTGGCGCTCGTACTCGTAGTCGGGCTCATAGAAAGGCCCGTCGCCCTCCAGGCTGCCCTCGTGGGACAGCGACGGGGGGTGCGGGGGAGGTCCGGCCCAGCGGCCGCCGCCCTGGTGGTGGTGGTGGTGGTGGTGTTGGTGTCGGGGCGAGCGCGGCGAGCCGTGGTGGTGGTGGTGGGGAGAGGCGTGGCGCGACGGCGGGCCGCGGTAGGGGGCGTCCGGGTGGCCCGGCGGCGGGGAGTAGTGGCGTGGCGAGGGCGATCGGAGCCGCGGTTGTGACCCCGGCGGCTGGTGGCCCGGCGAGCCGTAAGCCGGCTTGCGCACCACCGGCGTGAAGGCCACGTGCGGCCGCGGCGTGGACGGGGTCTGGGGCAGCTGCCGGCGGCCGCGGCGGGGCGTGCTGGTCCCCGACGTCGACGGCACGGGGCTCCCGCTCACCGAACTACTGCCCTACACGAAAATTCAAACAAGGCAAATAATAAAACGGGAGCACCACCGAACAAACCCAACAAACAAGAGAAAGCAAAATGCCAGAGAGAGAGAGAGAGAGAGAATGAGAAGAATGGAAAAGAAGAGTGAAAGAGAGAATTAAGAAAACAGAGAGAGAGATGCAGTAGAAAAAATGAGAGAGAGAAATAACAGCAGTAGAAAAAATGGGTTGGTCAGTATGAGATGGAAAAGTCAGTATGAGATGGAAAAGGTAGAAGAGCAGAACAGAGAAGAGAAGAGAGAAGAAGAGAGGAGAGGAGAATAAGGGAGTAGAAGGAGGAGAAGAGAATAGGGAGTAGAAGGAGGAAGGAGAATAGAGGAGATAGAGGAGGAAATGATGAGAGAGGAGAACAGAGAGACCTAGAAAGAGAGAGGAGAATGAGAGGTGGACAGAGGAGAAGAGAGAAGAATAGAGGAGAATAGAAAGAAGGAAAGAAAGAATAGAATAGAGAATAAAGGAAGAAAGGAGGAAGAATAAAGGAGAATGGAAGGAAAAGGAGGAGAGAGGAAGGAAGGAAGGGTGGAAAAGAAAAGAACAGATCAAGAAGGACAAAGAACAAACAAACAATGGAGAAAACAAGAAGCTCAATCACATTGCTCAAAAATAAACAGCTCTTCCACAGTGAAAAAGAAAAACAAACAAAAGGATAACATCAAGAGAGAGAGAGGGATTGCAGTGAAACAGCCTGGGGAAACTGGACATAGGCACAGGTCAGAGGCCGAGCTCAGTCTACATCGTGGACGTTGCCTGCATCACTTCATTCTTTAATCCCTTCACTCGGACACCCACCTTTATACCGACACCTCCACGAAGAATACTGCAAAAAGATCGGTGAATGTGTATGTGTGTGTGTGCGTGTGTTTGAGAGAGAGCAGGCACCATTGGGTATATGTATTACATGTGTTGCACATGCAATATCAGACTTCATATGATTCTGTGCACGTACATCAATAATCCATGATTAAATTAAATTAAAAAACACTTGTACTTGGTATATGTGAGTATATGGTAGCAATACATAATTCTGTGTGTGTGTGTGTGTGTGTGTGTGTGTGTGTGTGTGTGCGTGTGTGTGTGTGTGTGTGTGTGTGTTTGACCGAGTGTGTGTGTCCATGTACCATTGCACTGGGGCCTTTTGTAAGGGTATGTGGAATTCATTTTTTGCATAGGTGCATTTAGTGGACTGAATACAGGTCTGCATAAATATGTGTATGTGTGTTAGTACATGCTAATATTTGATTATTAATATACATTCCCTCGCAACATGCAGGTGTGTTTGAGTTTATATGTTATGTGTGTGTGTGTGTGTGTGTGTGTGTGTGTGCGGGGGCCCCCCACCTGTCGGTGCGCGCGGCCGTCGCGGCCCTCGCTGGGCGAGCGAGACCAGTGTCGCTCGCGGCGGTCGTGGCCGTGGTGGTGCGGGTAGTCGCCGCGCTCGGGCGCGTAGTGCTCCTTGTCCATAGAGGACGAGTGGTGGTGGTGGTGGTGGTGGTGGTGGGGTTGGGGGTGCCGCCGGTCCTTGGCACGCCCACGCTCTCGCTCCCGCTCCTTGGGCGGCAGGTCACCCGACTGGGTGGTGGTGCTCAGGTCTGTGCCCAGGCCTGAGGAGGAGAAGCGGGGGAGGGTGGGTGGAGGTGGGGGGGGGGGGGGGGGGTTGGGTGGAGGGTAGCGAGGCGGCACTGTGTCAATAACATGACGGAGAAAAACTAGGGCTGTCAAATTAATGTGAAAAGGACGACGTTAAAGAAATGAACGCAGGTTAATAACATTTCACTCTTGATCCCCCACTACCACCTAGCGTCGGCTTCATTTGAAATAAAAACATTACACCAGCAGAAGCGCATGTTGAATGTTATTGGAGCTATCTACAATATAGTATATATACTATCTACAAGGAATTTGCGGCATCTGCCAAAGATTAGTCTATCACAGGTGGCAGAGATTGTGGAACTGCACACGAAAACTAAACGATCCAAACTGGATCGGGGATATAAATTGCTCCATGAACAGATTATATATAAATATGAAGGTAAAGTCAGTCGGCTACCACCTAGCGTCGGCTTCATTTGAAATAAAACATTACACCAGCAGAAGCGCAAGTTGAATGCACTCCTGTCGTGAGGTCCAGGCAGGGTGGACACTGACCCGTGTCGGCGTCGGTGTAGCGTGTCAGCGACCTCTCGGAGGCGCGGTGGCTGTGGTTGCGGTCCCGGTCGCGGCGGCGGTGCCCGTGTCGCTGGCTGCCCTCCTCGGACACCACGCGTTCCAGCGAGTAGTCGTCTAGACGCACACCTCGCCCTGAGCGCCCGTGCACCAGAGACGAGGTGGAGCGCCGCAGCGGACTGTTGTCTGTGATGGTCTGTGTGTGCGAGAGAGAGAAACAGACAGAGAGATAGAGAGAAGGAGAGAGAGAGGGAGGGAGAAAGAGAGAGAGAAAGGTAGGGGTTTCTTTCCTTTCTCTGATTTCTGAGCTAGTCAGGGTGTGGAAAATAGGAGTCAAGATATTTGTTTCTAAATAAGTATATGTACATATATATATGTGTGTGTGTATGTATGTATAGAAAAATGTCTAACACATCATCAGTTTGTGTGTTTTGTGAGCGATGTGAAGGCTTTGTCAGGTTCGTTTCCAAGGAAGCATCACCATTTAACAATCACGTCACATGACCGCAATTATGCAAGTCAAAGCCACACACCAGCCCACCCCCCTAGCACACCCCCACGCACACACACAAGCAGACAATCACATCTATCATGCTCCCCCAGATAAAGAAAGGGAGAGGAACAGAGAGAGACAGAGAAGTGCTTTTTGCAGCATGCCTTATAGAACATGCATATGCATAGTTCTACTTCTGTCCATCAATACACTTGCACATACACACTCCCTCACTCCCTCAAAATCATAGTAACTTACATACATATCTTATTACATTTTAGTAATATACATACATATATATATTGTAAATAGATACATCATCATCATCATCATCACAGGCCTCTGTAAGCAGCAGCCACTGCAACTTACACAGACACACACGGTCCCCACATTCCTGCCCCCCCCAAACTCCCCTGCATAATCAGCGCCATCCAGCCATGCACATTCTCACAAGAGCTGGCCTTTATGTAACGACACACACACACACACACACACACACACACACAGAATTATGCATCTCTGCATGTTTGCTTCTATTTCTGCTCTTGCACATCATCTATATGCAGTGCAGTCCCACACAGATTCACATGCACCCTAAGCCTATTAATACACATGCTTGCACACATACACATATACATGTACTCCCAAACACACACACACACACACACACACACACACACACACACACACACACACACACACACACACACACAAACACACACAGGCATTCATTGACTCCTGCAGTCTCTTTTGGGAAGCGTCTTCCCTTCACATTTGTTCCAGCATGTGGACAGAGAGTCATGCGGAGAGTCATTGCGTCAGATGCCATGCCAGGACTCACTACAGACACAAATTCGCAGCCCCCACCCACCCAACATCCTGCCCAACCCCATCCCACCCCAAGCCCCAACTCGCTGACCCCTCTCCAGCCGACTGGTCCAGCAGATCATGCTTCTGTCATTCACTGCCAAAGAGACCAAACAAAACAAAACCAAAAAACACAAACAAGCATAGCAGTCGATCGTCCACTGCAAACACCAAACGACGGGAGAGCTTGTCTGGTAGAACAGGCAGGGACATACACAAGAGGGGCGGGTGGGAGCTGGGCTAGCACCACCGGGAGAAGAGAGGAGGTAGGGACAGCAAGCAAGACAGGGACACAGAGAGGCAGAGAGAAAGACTGATTGACAGATAGATAGATAGATAGATAGATAGTAGATAGTTCGACAGATAGACATTATAGATGAAAAGAGGGTGACAGAGAGAAAGAACACCAATAGAGGTATGGATGTAAAAAGAAGACGCTGAAACAATGACGGAGAGGGAGAGTCACAAGACGCTTGAACAAAGATAAATGGAGAGAGGATGAGAGGAGGAAAGGAAAGAAGAGGAGGAAGAGAGAGAGAGAGAGAGAGAGAGAGAGAGAGACAGGGTACATACACTGAGGTTATTTCGTATGACCTGGTTCTCCCGTCTGCAGGACAGGGTACACAGACGGGCTTAGAGCAGCTTAAAACACACGGAGCCACACACACAGCCTCGCAGAGAGAGAGAGAGAGAGAGAGAGGGGAAGGAGGAGAGGGAGGAGAGAGAGAGAGAGAGAGAGAGAGAGAGAGGGGAGGGATGGAGAGGGAAAGAGAGAGAGAGAGAGAGGGATGGAGAGGGAAAGAGAGAGAGAGAGAGGAAGGGAGGGAGGGATGGAGAGGGAAAGAGAGAGAGAGATGAGGGAAAAGAAGAGCAGTGAAGAGAAAAAGGGAAGAGAGGGGGGTGGAGTGCAAGCATCACAGAAGGAGAAAATAAGCGAGAGAGAAAAACGAAGAAAAGGTCAAGACAGAAAGAGAGGGATACACCAGTACAGGATTGGTCAAGTGGGAGGGTTCGTGGATCACATGGGGTGGCCACAAAAAAGAAGGATAAGGCAGGAGCAACAATCGAAGAAGCCATTAGGGGAATGGACAGCAAGGAATTATGGGAAAATGTATAGGAGAGGTGAGGAGAGGAGAGGAGAGGAGAAGGAGCCCAAAGCGTGAGATAGAGAGAGAGTTATGATGACGCATCAGGACAAAGATTGACAGAAACACATTTGGGAGAAGAAGAGTGGTAAGAGAGTTGGGGGGGGACGGGGACGGGGTTAGGTCACATAAGGGAATAAGGGAAACGATTGCATGAGAGGAAAGAGGAGAAGGAGGCGAGAGAAAGAAGGAGGAGGAGAGAAAAGGAGAAAGAGAGAGAAGAGAACCCAGTTATAATTGAGAGCATATGTACACATGAGAGCACATAGGTCGAGGGACTAGGAGAAAGGGTCAGGGAGCGAAGGGGCAAATTCTGCAAGGGAGGAAGGAAAGGGGGAGAGAGGGATGAAGGAGGAGAGAGGGAGAGAGAGAGGGAGGGAGAAGAGGCACGCCAGCACACTTACCACGACGGAGTGAGAGTGAACGCTCTGGGGGACAGAGCAGCATCTGACACTATGAGTCACTGGAGAGAACACTAATAACACACACACACACGCACACGCACACGCACACGCACACGCTCACTCACACGCACACACACATGCTCACTCATACATACGTACCAACATCCAAACACTATAGAACACACCCACACTATGTAAAAGAGAGTTCATTAATATATCTATGACGCTACGACTACTGTGATATGACTACCTTGGCTGTGTCCATGAAGAGATGGAGGATAAAAATATCCCAAGTATAATATATATAGTATAAATATACTCTAAGAATAAAATATATAGTATAAATCTACTCTAAGTATAATATATACAGTATACATATACTCTAAGTATAATATATACAGTATAAATATACTCTAAGTATAATATATACAGTATAAATATACAGTATAAATATACTCTAAGTATAATATATATAGTTTAAAAATAAGTACACTGGGGCTCATCATCTGACCCTATTGGGTCCTTCAAAACTTTAATCCAATGAAGAAGCGATTAAAATGCTTTTAAATGAGTCAGTAGTAATTAATTAAGCAAGTGGAATAGAATCCTAGACATGTTTGGAGAACTGGAGAACTTTGGAGGACAGTTGTGGACTGAAGAAAGCCATTGACTTTCAGTTACATGGCAAAATTGGCATCATATAATAATAAATGATCATATCATTTCAATATTATTCATAGGGCTGTCAATCGATTAAAAAAATAATCTAATTAATT
>NC_063195.1:27758962-27771462 GCF_017589495.1 Alosa alosa | reverse complement strand
CAGTGGGTCACACACAGAGGAAGAGAGAAGAAGCCATGTTAGAGAGACGCTTAGGACCAAACCGGTCAAGAGTTTTGACCTGTTCACTTGAGCCACTCAGACGGTCAAGACCTCAAATCGTCAGAGGAGTTAGAGGGAAGCAGGGCAGAGAGGAAGTCGAAAGAGTTCAAGAAGACAAAATGAAAGGGATGAAATGATATAACATGTAACTAAGAGTTGGAAGATTAACAGCCAGAAGGTAAAGAGGTGTGACACAGGACAAGGGTTAAGACATCTACATTACAAACAAAGACACCAAAGACGAATAGTGAGAAAGAGAGACAGACAAATAGAGAGAGAGAGAGAGAGAGAGAGAGAGAGAGAGAGAGAGAGAGAGAGAGAGGAAGAGAGAGAGAGAGACAAACACAGAGAGAGAGAGAGAGAGAGACAAACACAGAGAGAGAGAGAGAGAGAGAGAGAGAGACAAACACAGAGAGAGAGAGAGAGAGAGTGGGAAGAGAGAGAGAGAGTGTGTGTGTGAAAGAGAGACACAGAGAGAGAGAGAGAAAGAGAGAGAGGGGGAAGGAGAGAAAGCCAGAGCAAGAAGATAGATAGATAGATAGATAGATAGATAGATACTTTATTGATCCCCAGGGGAAATTCAAGGAAAGAGAGAGAGAGAGAAAGAGAGAGAGAGAGAGAGAGAGAGATCTCATTGAGATGTGTAAAAACAGACAACCAGAGAGGAGGGCTGATATCCCACATGTGGTGACACAGACAAGGAAGCAGAGAGGGGTTCCACAGGAGGATAGGGGGTCAGAGGAAGGCGGGGCTCCTGCCATGCCACACCCACACAGGCCACCACCACCAGCACAGATGTTGAGAAGAGTCTGGAGCACGGAACTCATACGCGTTCTATACATGGAATGTCATGAGGGTATGAGGGCGGGCTGGGCACAGACTTTTGGACATACAAACCAAATGGGGCAGTACACCTGCTGAGCACTGTCAGTGACATGGGGACAGTCAGGAAGAGACACTTGGACACACATCACCACATACAGCAGAACCAACCGCCATCCACTTGCCCATTGAACAGTGCAGTATCAACACTCCATAAAGATCAGTCTATACTACACCACTATGACTTGGTGCTTTTCTCTTTGATCATGATCAGCTTTAGAGCACCTCCTAGTGGAGATATGGGTACTGCACCTTGGGCAAGTGAATGAAGCATTCAGAACACATACACATATAAAGAGGGGGGGGGGAAGAAACAAGACACTGACAAACGGCCATGTTGTATCATCATCATCATCATCATCATTGTATTTGCAGTATAATGTTACAGTAGAGTAATCTTGGTTATCTCAATCCAGTTCTTCTACATACCTTTTAAAACCTCTCATGCATTGTTTAAGGGGGATCAGGAAGTCCAGGAGAGGGTTGAAGCAGAGGGAGCAAGTTGGCTTGCTACTACAGCGATAAAGCTGGACCATATAACTTCCATAGGTAAGTAGTGGAAAGATAATACGTAGGGTAGTTAAACACTGAAGAAGAGGATGCCCTTCGGCTTACTGCTAGAGCTACTGGTTTGGAGATGCAGCTTCAGGAGGGCTTACCTTTAAGGGAGCAACTGTTAGCCTAGCTAAGCCAACCTAGCTAGCTACTGTAGATAAGTAAATGCTAAAGTAGGCAAACTGGATCAAATTAACACTGTTCTAGCATTAACCTGTACTAAGTTAGCGTGCTGCTTGTTTGTCAAGGTGTGTCTATTCTAGATTTAACATAGCAAACATATATGAGATAAGTTAGCTCAAACATGTCCCTGCTACCGGGACAGGCTTCTGAGAGAGGAGTGCAAGGGGTCCTTGCTGCTTAGAGGGCAAAAGGGAAAAGGGTTGCAGGTTGGGGCAAGATAGGGTGGGACAGTTTAGGGAGGGGGGGTACAAACCGGTACCTGCTCCTCACGGAGAGCCTGGAGCCTTTTGGCCTTGCTCTGGCGGTAGTACTCCATGATCATCATGGCCGCGTAGATCTTCCCCACCGTCAGGTCTGTCGCTGCTGAGAAACGGACAAGTTACCCTGCACGATTAGACGGGGCGAGATGGGACCCTGAGCCGTGGGGGGTATGGGGGTGGGAGACAAGGCATGCCACAAACACAAACACCAAAACAGAGACCAAGACATGTACAGGTAACATGTAGCATACAACTCAGGGCTCAACATTAACTTTTAAAAGTGGTTAAAAGTGGTTAAAAGTGGTTAAAAGTGGTTAAAAGTGGTTGCCAAGCATGATGTTTTGGTTGGCAAAGCTAACCAAACCTGGTTGCCACTTGTAACAATTTGGTAGCCGAGGGCAACCAGGCAACCATTAATGTCGAGCCCTGTATACATCACACAGACACGTACGTATACATCACTGTAACACAGTACGGGGACATGTACAGCACAGTCTTAACAGAGTTACGATATAGTTACGATATAGTACGCCACAGTGCGGAGTCTTTTCACAGGCAGATCTTTTCTGCAGCATCTACCATCTAGTGACTCTTATCTCTACCAAGTACAGGCTACAAGGTGGACTATACGCTGGGTGGACTCGAGAGCCGTTTCACCATGACATGGCGTCACCGTAGTGAGCGGGCACAACTGCTGCCATTTTCTGTAGTTGCTTTCTTCAAGATTGGAGCTCAAATTTTTCTCAAGACTCCAGATTAGCATCTGGAGTTTGAGTAGAACATCAAACATATATTGAAGGAGAAAAAAAAGTTTGAGCTTCAGAGGGGTAAGAATATTAACCTATTCTCTCTGAGCTAATATACAGTGACTGAGCCTAATGGTGAAACAGCTCAAGATTCTCCAGACTTCAACATACAACAATGTAAATAACTCAAACAATACTTCTGCCACTATCACTACTACTAGTTTCACTTTTTGTATTACTAAAAGTGCTTATAGGACTCAAAAATAATAGCAAGCAAAACATAGACTTGATTTTGTAAAACTTTGTAACCAACTAACTTTGACTATCCATGCATTAATAGCTACCTTTAAGAACATCTTAGCTCATCATGCCACAATAGTAACTACTGTACATCTACAGTATTATATCAGTAGTAGCCTATATAAACATGCGCTTAACATTTATCATATGCATATATATATAAATATATATACATTTATTTTAAACTATATATTACTCTACATATTTCAGGTAATCATATACTGCAAGCTGTTTCGAGGCCAAGGCTATCTGTTAATTAATGTTAGCCAGGCTTTTCCTTTAAGGAGCTCTGGGTCTGTTAGACTGCTATGCTAGGACCCTACATCCTGAAGTGAAAAGACTTCTATAGAGGAACTGTCTATAGGAAGGCACCCCCTGATAACAGGCCATGGAGAGAGAGAGGGCATCAGGAAGAGGACTGAGGGGCAGCAGAGGGGTAAACCAGAGGAGAGATGAGGGCCAGAGGGGGCACATGTGGAAGAAGGGGCAGCGGTTCACCAGCTGTCTGTGCCAGTATAAGTGATGTGGCAAGGAAATGGGAGTCCTACATATTTATGATGTGATCTGTGGAGTTTTGAAAGGACAATCCATGCAAGGGGGGTTCACTTCCTTGGTATCTAAAACCCAAGAAAAATAACATGCATTCAGATATCAGGATAGGCTAAACTTGAGGGGAGGGAAGGTTGATCTTTTGCTGATCAATTAATCACATGACAGTGTTAAACTGTGATTAAATAGTAGCAATACTAGCATTTATATGCAAGACAATAATACTCGACTCGCCATTACTGCCTTGCAAGTTATCTGCACTAAACATCACCTTGAAACATACAAGTAACTATCAGCATCTGTTAAACTCTTCCATCCATTATCATGCAACTATAAGGGCAAAGGGGTTGTTTGTACAGGGTACACTGTAAAATGAATCAGCATGCACCAGTACCTATGTGCTCACACATACGGAACAAGTATGTGTAACTGTATGCTCACGACTACTTAGCTTAGCTGTCATGTAGTCAGCGAATAACAGTCAACATAAGGCAACTGACAAAATAAGATATACTGTGCATTCTACAATGACCGGTGAGCTGGGATGCATTCATTCAACAAGATGAAGGGAAGAGGGTGGGTCACAGAGTGAAAAGAAGAACTTCAGAAGCATCTGATACAGAGAGAGAGAGAGAAAGAGAGAGGGAGGGAGAGAGAGAGAGAGAGAGGGAGAAAAGGAGGGAAGTAGACCTCCAGGACTAGCCTAAGTGCTAAAGAGCTAAATTAGCAGAGAAAGATACATCTGGTCTATACAGATACAAAGCTTGATTAAGTGAGATAGAGCTAGATTAGCTTTCGAGGAGAATAGACCTACATTATCGGACAGATAAAGAGCTAGATTGCTTTAGGAGAGGCCGCATTAGATTACCAAAGGGAGCTAAGAACCACTTCAGCTGAGTGACACAGATAGAGATTAACAGATAGACACAGAGCTGGATTTAGCAGAGAGAGATAGAGAGGGGAGTTGGGGGTGGGTGGGGTGGGCTGGAGGGGTATTGGGGTGGGGTGGAGGGGTATTGGGGCAGCAGGCGGGAGGTCGGGGGAGCCTGATCAGAGGGTGCCGAGCGGTGAGTGGTGCTGGCTGAGAGAAGCTGTCCTCGGATGAGTGGTGATATCGTCACGGTCGGTCGCAGCGGGGCCGGCCGGCCGGCTGGAGGAGGAGGAGGGGAGGGCCGCCGGCCGCGCGCTGCTGTGTACAAACCCTTGTGCAACTTACACTTGTGCGGAGTGACCAAGAGGTCCAGGTGCTTCTGGGACAGGTTGGGCCAGATGGCCATCATCTCCTTGCGCAGCTCTGCATCCATCTGATGTTTGTCTGCGCCCCCTGGGGTAGGTGGGTGGGTAGCGATACCGACACACACACACACACACACACAAACACACACACACACACACACACACACACACACACACACACACACACACACACACACACACACACACACACACACACACACACACAGAGGCCAACACATATACACGTGGCAACAGACATACATACGCACAGTAGCACACACATACACATGAACAGAAGCATTTGTGCACAAACATACCACAAACACATCCACAAACATATGGTTTAGATATGCATACATACAGACACAGATACACACACAAACCACACGTATAGAAACACAGGCCCACAGACATACACACCCACCCACACAGACAGACAGACAGACCCACAGACACACACACACACACACAGAGAGAGCATGCAGATACACATAATATAATTACCAAAGTGATCAAAAAAACACAATTAGTTGTACATACATTCAGAAACACACACAAACACACACATGCACACACACACACACACACACACACACACACACACACACACACACACACACACATGGATATTTCTTTAATTATCATGAGCAATCTGTGGGGCATCTTTTGACATACCACGTTTAGTGGTATCAAATATGACAAAATCAAATTCAAACTGTGATCTTGTAGATACTGTAGAGTAGGCTAGGCTACTAGAAAACTCCAGGTTAGGAGGTAGTTTAAAATGAAACCAAACACACAGAGCAGTGAGAAAATCAAACTTGTACGGTTAAAAAAATAAGTGACAGAACGTTAGAGCTTCAGAGAGGAGGAAAAGAAAGAGAGTGGGGGGCGGGGCTGGAAAAGGTCCCATCATACCCTTTGCAATCTTGATGTCCAGGGCAGTACGGATCAAGGCCATGAGAGTGGAGTTGAAATGCACCGAGTTGTCGTCGGCGACCGGCAAGTCCATGCGCAGCAGCCTCTGTGGACAGGCCAACCAGTGGGCTCGGTGAGCGTTCGGGGCGGGACAACAGTGGAAAGGCAAGTACCCCTGAACCCCCCTCAGGGGCAGCTTTGGGGTACGGCATGGGGGCAGTGGGGGGGGTGGGAGAATAGAGGGACGGCAAGGAGGAGCTCAACAGACTAACAGCCCCCCAGTCACTTCCACTCTGGATTAACTGCCAGTGATGTTCAAATCTCTAAATGTCTGATGTGGTCTCAGACTTCTGCAATCTACCAGCAGTGTCATGCCTGTGCATCTCATTGGCACCTTTCTGTATGTCCAGGATAGTCTGACAGTCCTGATTTCAATGGGTGTCATACTCCAAGATCAACCGAGGATAGGATATTCATATCTCAGTCTAACTGATATCTGTGAGGGCTGGGGATCACATCAAAATGCCACGACAAAAAATGGCCCCAGACCAAACCTACACTACACCCCCCCCCCCCCCCAACAATGCCGATGTGTGAATAGCTGTGTGGCTGTCATTCACACATTCTTGTTTGCACAACACACAAAGACAGGTACAGTGAGTAGCTCCGCGCACCCACCTCTTAACACCGCACCAAAGACACACATCTCAATTAAGAAGCTTAATTGGAGCCCTCACAGATTAAGAGAGATGCTAGCCTACTGATGTTATGGTCTGCACTTATTGCGGAGGAAGTGACCTTGTTGGCTGGGGCACAATTGTTTTAAGCTCCCCCTTACGATCAACTCATCTAGACATTTCATACCTCCACCAATGAGTGAACAGGGGTATAAAAAAAAAAATCAAAGCCTTTCGTTGAAAACAGACGTTTTTTTTTGTTATATGCCTGTTGTCACTCATTGGGAATTACCTTTAATTTGTCAAAAAGAAAGTCATGAACATGACGGCGCTCACAAACAAGCACATGGCATGGCATTAGTGTGTGCGATTGAGTGAGTGAGTGAGTGAATATGGGTGGTGTGTGTGTGTGTGTGGCCGTTTTCAAGCTCGTCCGGCAAACCACTCACAGGTCACGTTAGCAGTGGCGGCACTAGTAGCAGCAGTGACAGCTGGCAGCCGACCTCGAGACGACCAAAGTTAGCACAAGACGCCACGCCCTCAGCTCAACCATGCAACAGAGCATGCAAGTGCGCCCATCCCATCCTACCCCGCCCCCCCCATCCCACGAACGTGCAGCGTGCAAAAAGGCATGCTCCCCCCTCCCCCTGCCCCTGTTCATAGCACCAGCAGTCGTGCAGCCGCGCACAGAGTATCATCTTCATTGCCTCTTTTCTTTCTTTGGTGGCGTAATGTTGGCTTGTGATCAATGTGTCTTTGTTTGGCGTCTTTCAGGCTTATTGGGGTGGGGGTGGGGGGGAGGGGCTGGGTCCCTGGTTGGTGGTCTTCAGTAAAGGAAATAGTTGAAAGGTAATGTCTGGCAGTATATCCAAATTGATCTCATCTCTTGCAAAGCTTAATGGGTGCAGTGTCTTGGAAAGGAAAGTCTTTGTTTGGTAAATGAGTGGCATTCTCTTAATAATAATTTTTTTTTATTAAGGGAAGAAAGGTAAGTTTTATCTGTTTTTTTTTTTTTTTTTAAATCTTTGCCTCTTTGGAATCGAGCAGGTGTAGGAAGGTAGGTAGCATAAAAGGAAAAACAGGTAGAGTAGTTAGTGTAGTTAGACTGGAAGGCCATGGAATGGAGTCACACAGATAAAAGGAGAGAAAGGAGACTGAAGGGGCATGATCTGAGATGGCACATATGGACAAAGAGAGGAGGAGAAAGAGAGAGCTGGAGAGGAAGAGAAAGAAAAACAGAGATAAGGAAAAGAAAAGATAAGATGACCTGATATACTGTACTTAGTTAGTTTCCCACCCTATTTCAACGAATATGTTGTCTTTTAATTGTTGCCTACAGATAGCCCCTTTCAAACCAAAACTCTTGTTTGTTTTCACACACAGCAGTGCGTTCTATTTTCCTTTCTGCATCTCTTATCAACATAACACAATTTACCCAACACTAACTAACGACCGACACAACAAAAACAAGTGTTGAGCAACAGGTGGGCTATTATTCTCTATTCAGTGCACAGTCAACAGCTAGCATGCTAAATCATTCACTAAATTTTTATTTAAGTTTATTGAGTGAAAACTTTAGTTGTTATTAAACAAAAAAAAGCCAGAAAACAGGCTCAGTTGATATAACGTAGCTTTGTAAGTCTAAAAATCTATTTCTATATTAACTAATATGGACAGATATAAATATTTTGTCGCATCACCGAAAATCACCGACCTGAAACTTAATGTCCGGAACTGGTCATTGTGTGATTCTTAGCTATTAGCTATCTTAGCCTAATAAGGGACCAAAAAAGATGCTACATTCTGGACAATATGTGAATGTAGGCTAATAAATGTCCGGCTGGTGAGATTTTTCTTTTCTCAGCTATATCTTCTCAAAACTCTGAACTCTACAGCCATCTTGGCTAAATTAGCAAAATGATCAACTTCTCATATGAACAGCATTTAGATTTCTAGGTAATTCCTTGGATTATAGTTTGGTGTGAAAGGGGTTTGACAAAAGATTATGGAATGCAGACAAGGAGACTCAAACCGAATTGATTCTTCAAATGCTAAATGGGAGGTTGACTTTGATGATCTGCTATCAAAATTAAGGTCAAGACGTGAAACAAAATGTGGAGAGCTATATTACAGATATAAAGCAAAAAATGTGTTACAAACAAAAGCCTAAAATAAGTGTATTATCAGAAGTATTTTTTGGTGAAATGCTAAATTACTGCACATTCTTGTTTGAAATAAAATGATTTAGTCTTACACTGATTTTGTCAGCCTAATAGGGACAAGGCTGAGTTTGGTAGTTTGAAAATATTTTTTCACTTTTATGTTATCACTTTATTTTGGCTTCTGTTGGTCAATCATTGTATTTGTGGTAAGAGATGGATGGCACTACAGCTCCGTGGTGTATTACATTAGCCCACATAACACTATGGGCAGGTGGCACGCTTAGTTGGAGGCACCTCACGTAAGAAAACGCCTGCCCTTAACAGTTTTTAGTGTCCTTGTAGTCACAGTAACCTTAGCAGGCTACTTAAGGCATGCTAGGTATCAATTGCTAATTTTCAAATAAGGTATCTTGGCTCCTCGGCCCAGGATAAGGGACCAGTGGAGATGCAAACATATTCCTATTTTTAGAGATTAAATGAGGATCCAGAATCCACCTCTGATGCACATGACAGGGCGTGTCATATTTATCAAGAACTTACACCATGGCAACTACTGGTACTTATAGTCCCAAAAAAACAAAAACAATCAATGATAAGATGACCCATTGAGTTTATATACACAACAGGCAGAAAGACAGACAGACAGACACTCAGACTGAGAGATAGACAGACAGACAGAGAGATAGACAGACAGACAGAGAGAGAGAGAGACAGACAGAGAGAGAGACAGACAGACAGAGAGAGGGGGATAGAGAGACAGAGAGAGGGACAGAAAGATAGAGGGAGACAGAGGAAAACAGCAGAAGAGAGAGAACAGAAAGAGTGATAGAAAGAATGAGAAGAAGTGAGTGACAGAGAGAGATAGGGAAAGGAGACAGATTGGAACTGCATTGACAGAGGAAAACAAAAGGACAGGTGGAAAACTGATTTGATTGTCGTGGTTCTGGTTGTGGACTTCCCATAAAAGGAAATAAAAAGAAAAACAATGGACAAACAAGACAGGGCTTTCTCTTGCCGTAACCACTAACTCTAGCTACTGGTGTCTATGGCACTATGGGTTAGGCGCCCTCCTAAACTCACCTGTTTCTTATGACCCAGAGGCTGATGTTAACATTTCTGGGTACAATCATATACATCATAGCTATATGACTACACTAGTCTGTGTACGTTTGATTCTATGTACGGTAAGTATTAATTATAATGTAATGTATGTGTATCTGTGTGTGTGTGTGTGTGTGTGTGGTGTAGGTGTGTGTGCCATCCACAGGAGGGAGAGACTCAGAGGCCCAAAGACACACACCCCTTCCCGGTCCTTCTGTACACGCACACGCGGGCCTTGTTCAACACTACTGAGACTTTGTGCTTCCCTATAGAGGGACCCTGTCTAAGGGAAATATAAGCCTCCTAAATGGAGCTAGCTAATTCACTCACATTAAAGCGCTCACTTTAATGCAGATTCTCGGGGTCATCTGTAATAAATTAATATCACTCCATAAGTATCTGTGATGACATCTGGCCTCCTGTATTGCTGCAAGGTCATAGGTTTGAGGGTGAAATACGGCAGGGGATCACTGGTTTCTATAGGGTGTTTGCATAACGTATGGTGAGAAAGCTACCCTGACTGGTATGGGGGATGTAGTAGCTGTAGGTTTCTGGCCCGTAAGCACGGTGCAGAAGGGCTGGCAAGGCACCTTCCGCCCTGTTCCCCCTCTCCTGTGGATGTGGGCATGAACTCCTCCGACTGCCTAACGGCTAAACACTCTTCAATTCCCCCCACAGCTTTCAGCACTTCCCAACGAAAATAAACCAACAAACAAACAAACAAACGGACAAGAAATGAAAGGAACAAATGAAAACCCCCACATAGAAGATAACAGCGCTCACCAACCACACCAACACTAACAGAGAACGGACAGAGTATAATTAGGATATCTTTTTTTTTTTTTTTTCCTCGAGGGTGGCGTTTTTGGCGCCCCCTTTAGGCTGTACGATATTATTACGGGCAGAGCCCTCTCTACCTTGTAAGCCACCCGCGCCGGGCACCTCTTCCCCAGGCCGAGCGGCGGGCACATGTGTCTTAGCATCTGATACATATCACTGTAACTGATCCTGCCGCTGGCAGGAGCCCACCGGTGACAAACAAGAAAACAACCAAACCCAAACAAAAATACGCCAAAAAAACGACAATGACAACAAACAGACAACAGGGAGGGGGGAGGGAGGGGGCTTACGAACGACAGGAGATATCCATGAGGGGAAGGGGGTAAGAGGAAGGGAAGGGGTGCAGACGACATACAACAGATAGGTGTGTGATGGACAAACATGGGGTGGGGAAGGGAGGAGGAGGAGAGAAGGGAGGAGGAGGAGAGAAGGGAGGAGAAGGGGGTGGAGATACACAAAAGAGGAGAAGCAAAAACACAGAGGTTATTTGTTTTGGTTGGTTATAGGTTGGGGACACTGAAGATTGGCCAGCGTATTTGTTGTCTCTCTGCATGTGTATGCGTGTGTGTGTATACTTAAAGCTTTTTTTTTTAGGTTTCCTTTGCTCTAGGACACAAGAAAAAACAGAACAGGAGGGGGGAGCGGATGTGTGTGTGTGTGTGTGTGTGTGTGTGTGTGTGTGTGTGTGTGTGTGTGTGTGTCAAAAGTATTTAGTTTCGGTCAGTAAAACACCATTCTATGTGAGCTGCACAGTGTGATAGAAAATAGAACAGAGAGAGAGAGAGAGAGAGAATTTGAGAAAACAAGAGAAGTAGAGAAAAAGAGAGAAAGGGAGAATGAAGGTGAGATAGAGAAAAGAGAGAAAAGAGAAGAGAATAAGGGCCCTCACATAGAACAGCAGTGGAGCTTTTCAGAAACAGGCAAGTGGTCAAAGCACCGCTGCTCACGGACGTGTGTGAGTTGTGCGAGTGAGTAGGTGAGTGAGGAGGTGAGTGAGTAGGTGAGTAAGTAAGAGAGTGAGTAAAGTGAGTGAGTAAAGTGTGCACAATGGCCAAGTCACGTCAATGCAGTTTTCTGTCCCCCTGCCACCCTTCCCATCAATCAAGAACAAAATGCAACGCTGCTATACCCAAACTGCCAAGGCAATGGTAAGACAGCAAGCATTCAAAAATATACAAAAGGAAGGAACAAACTAACAAACAAACAAACAAACAAACCCAATATTTCAAATGAAATACTAAAAGAGGATGGATTGTTTTTGTTGATTTGAATAAACAAACAAACAAATGAATTGTCGTGAGGCCTGGTTTTTCATTGGCAGTGCAAGTCTCATGCTTCTCTCGACACGTGTCTGCATAGTCCCACACATTCGCTTGTCTGTATTTTCATTTCATGTCATATCAGAGTGCAGAGAGAGAAATGGCTGTGAGAAAAAATGAACCGCTGAACAAAACAAAACAAAACAAAAATATATAGATATATTGAAAACCACTTCATGTTCAAATGTTTTAAAAAAAAGGACTAAACAAACGCAAACTGTGAGGAGGAAAAAACAAAAATGATAAAAAAAGAAGGAAAAAAAAAAGCGACATTCATTCCAGTCTTCAAAATGCGAGCAGTGAGGTTAAGACTTTGGTTTTTAGTGGTGTCCAAACCTTGCAGGCCACTCTATGTGGACATTTCTTGCCCAGACCAAGAGGGGGGTCGATTACTCGTAATAAACTGTACATATCCTTGTAATGAATGCGCCCGCTGCAAGAAGAATACAGGGTGGTTAGAGGAGGCAGACACAGAGAGAGAGAGAGAGAGAGAGAGAGAGAGAGAGGGAGAGAGAGAGATAGAGAGAGAGGTGAGGAGAGAGAGAGAGGGAGAGAGAGAGATAGAGAGAGAGGTGCGGAGAGAGAGAGAGGGAGAGAGATAGAGAGAGAGAGAGAGGGAGAGAGATAGAGAGAGAGGTGAGGTGAGGAGAGAAAAGGGGAGAGAAAGAGAGGGAGAGATGGAGGGAGCACAGAGAACAAGAGTGAAAAGTAA
>NC_063195.1:27743962-27753962 GCF_017589495.1 Alosa alosa | reverse complement strand
TATAACATATTGCTGTATAAAGTATACTAAAGTATACGTGTATACTATTTCATGACACTTTATCCGCTCATGTGTGTACCGAAAAAGCAGTGGAGCAGTACACAAGCAAGCTCCACTCTCATACTCTTTTTCTCTTACTAGTCCATTTCATGAGCGTCACTTCCCCATCCAAGTGTAAAAATAGCACTGAGAAACACTCAGCGCCCTCTAGCGGACAAGCAAAGGCACTGCAACAAGCAGTGGCATAAGCAGATGGGTTGAGAGAGGGAGTTGAGGAAGAGAGAGAGAGATGGAGAGAGGAAAGAGAAGGAGAGGAGAAAGGGGGGGTCCTCATGCAACTCGAGCTCAAGTGCATGGCATTCAGGAAATGACATAGCAACACCGCCAGTGTGTACGGCTATGTGAGTTTACATTTGTGTTGGTGTGTGTGTGTGTGTGTGTGTTATTCAGTCTCAACTGACCAATCAGGGCAGAGATGTGTGGTATAGAAAGATATAGAAAGAAAAGTGCATACGTAAACAGCCAGACCATGGATGTTGGCCGATGTTCTTCAGGTGCAATAATGTGATGTAAAACGTAATCAGATATATGTAGAGTCATTGTCGATATAGGTGTGTTTGTGTTTATATTTCATTGTGTATGTGGCGGTATGGGGAACCCTAGTTCTCAGGCACTCAGAACTCAGGGCTCAGTACACTGAGGCACATGCATCGAAGGGAAGCAGGGGGAAGAGAGGAAGAGAGAAAGAGGGAGAGAGAGAGAGAGAGACAGAAAGACAGAGGGCGGGCTCGAGACCTTCATAAAGTTAACACTCTGCACGGACAACCCAATGCCCTTGATTGACTTCAAAACAGAACTTTGCACTGCTGAAAACGAGCTAGCAGACTCTCCGTTGGTCTAGACTGGGCTCCAGCTCCAGTTGTCTGGACTCTGGAGTAAAGCTTAGTGCAGGAGAATGAGAGCATGCTAACAAGCTAGGCAGCTACTGCAACTTGGTCTCATGTCAGATGTAACTTTCAGAGTATTCAGATCCAGCCAAAGACAGGGCGAGAGTGACTCGCGTGAGAGAGAGAGAAAGAGACAGAGAGGGAGAGAGAGAGAGAGAGAGAGAGAGAGAGAGAGAGAGAGAGAGATGAAGGGTATGAGGAACAGGGGTGGTGAATGGATGCATTACAGCTTGAGATAGAAATTACAAACCAACCGCATTCTACATGTGGGGGCAGTAGATGGATGCATTTGTTTGTTTGTTTATTTGTTGTGATTTTGTGAGTGGGTGCAAGTGAATTTCATTGTTGTTGACGTTGTTGTTGTAGTTGTTGTTTTGGGGAAGGGGTGCGTCGGTTGGCATGGAGACACATGGAGCCAGGTCATGGATGGAACAACATGATGTTTTTTCATAGTGCATTTTGTTTGTTTGTTTTTTCGATTGGATGGTTTTATAAGTGGGGAAGGGGGAGGGGCGCCAACAAAGCAGAGGAATAAAGAAAGCATGTGAAAAGATAAAACAGGAATAATAGTCGTTATGGATACAGTCAACAACAGACAGAATCTGTCAAACACAACTTGATTTTGCTTGATTCTGTCAGACCACCCCAAGGTTCTGAGCCCGATATTTCAGATCAAAGCCTCTTATTTTAACATTATTTTTTCCAGAGTATTACAGTTTGAAAATAAATAGTATTCATAAAACAACGTTCAGTGAGCCATGTACTGTAATTAAGTACCATAAATTCTTACTTAAGCTACATACATATATATATATATATATATATATATATATGATTTTTTTCTTAATGAATTCTGTTAGCAATGTTACGCTACATGACCAAGTAGTGCTTCATTTGTGGCTGCTTATTTCCACTGGGGCAGACTGAGAGGTTCAGCACAGTAATATTTACACAGATACAATAGATCACATTGAGAACACCCTCAATAACTAGCCAAAGTTGTTATACACAACGGTCACTGTGTTAAAAAGTTCAAAGTTAATGATGCACAAGGCGTTTGCGTACGTGCACACACACACACACACACACACACACACACACACACACACACACACACACACACACACACACACACACACACACACACACACACACACACAAACATACATACAACACAAACACAACCAAACACAATGCAATTACAACTGCAACTGCATTTTGTGTGTGGGAGTGGTACACTGACTACTGACCATTGGCTAAAATACTATTTACAGCTACTTGATCATTCTGAATTGTGGTTCTCTATGAAGCCCCGGGACTACATCAACAGATACACTAATATCAGTACTAGGAAAGGGAAAGTGACACTGCCACATAAGAACGATGGAAATCGAGTGTTGGATTTTCAAGTTTAACATTTTTTTGTCTGTTGAGGTGTGAGATGGTGAATTTGAATCTCCACACTGGATGGACAGCAAAGTCAGTTTAGAGTCACTGGTTCTCTCTACGCCACAAACTGTATAGAAAGACCCGGAAAACATGGCAGGCCACCAGCAAAGTGATTAGCTCACATACGGTTGCCTCCTTTTACAATTATCATAAATATTTTATGGCAAATTCAACAATTTGAAGAAATGATTGTCTTTATAATACAACATACTCACGTACATACAGTATAGGCACCACACCACACACACACACTGTACACTAATACCACAAACTGACAATCCCATCATACAGTAGGTATGTATATTAGCACAGACGTTCTTCCACATTGAGAAGAACATTTCTCTTCAGTGGGAGAAACTTACCACAAATTCCGTCACTATAATGTCTGTGATGCTCCCGAGCACAGAAACAAAATCAAAAATGTTCCAGGCATCCATGAAATAATTCTGTGGGGAGACGAGCAAAGGGGAAAAAAATGTTACAACCAATGGGCAGGCAGCTCAGGCATGACTGATGGGTGAATGAGCCAGAAGGAGACGGGTTCTGGAACTGTGGCAGCCAATAGGAGAACTGTTACCATGGAGAGGGGCGAGTGAGGAAGTGGATGAGCGCATCGGGGCCCCCTGTCAGAGTGCATTTCTGAGACATACTTTTTTGTAGGTCAGGAAAAGCTTTCATAAAAGGATCATCTGCTAAATAAATAAACCAGCTTCATGAAAAAGAAATGACTTGTATCTAAAATATATTTAGAAACCATCTCTAGACATAGACAAAGTGTGAGTCTATACATGTGTGAGAAAGATAGAGAGACAGAGAGAGAGAGAGAGAGAGAGAGAGAGAGAGAGAGAGAGAGAGATAGAGAGGAGTTTGGGTGGTGGTAAGCAAGTTCACCCACCAGGACACCAAAGGCGATGATCTTGAGCACACACTCCATGAAGAAGAGTGTGGTAAACACTATGTTCAGGTTCTTCAGGGTTTTTTCATAGGCATCAGGAGCGCCATCATACTAAGAGATGCGCGCGTGCACACACACACACACACACACACACACACACACACACACACACACAGGATATAACATTAGTGACAACAATTAATTTCCAGAGCATTAACACAGAAAACTGTTTCCAATATAATGGACCACTACAATGTATGTAAACAAGTCAGCAGATGTGCTAAACCAAGTTGTAGGTAAACCCATCAGTGACCAATCAATTGATGCTTTTGTTTTGCAGTCGCCAGCGTCAGAGGGATTGGTGTCTCCCCTACCTTCATCATGAGGACGACCGTGTTGAGCGCGATCAGAGACATGATGCTGTACTCGAACGGCGGTGACACCACAAACTGCCACATGCGGTACTGGAAGCTCTGCTTGTTCTGCGGCATATGGCGCGTCAAGGGCTTGGCGTTGATCGCAAAGTCGATACAGGCTCTCTGAGTGAAGCAGGGCGGGAGGGAGTGGAGGAGCGACAGGGATATCATTAGCTGAATTCAACACGAAAAGAGGGATGACGTGACGGGGCAAAGTCAGGTTAAGTGCCTTGCTCTGGGGTACAATGGTGGCAACACCTGGGATCCATCGGCGTCTTATCACTACCACACTCTTAAAGCGGACGTGTTGAAAATAAATAACACAACTTGTGTTGTTTTTAACACATCTCTATGTCCAGATAGGGACAATACAGTTTGTGTTGTTTCCAACACATTCGTTTTAAGAGTGCACTTCTGGTGTGTGTCATATAACCATTATTTTGTATTTGTGTCATTCCAGTGTAAGTTAAAGTTCACTAGTATTTATCAGTCGCTTTTATCCAAAGCGGTAAGGACTTGCAAATGTGGGTTCAAGAATGGAGCCTGGGCTGACCGGTTGTGAGGTGGTGTTGATGCTATCGCTGCTCCACTCTATGCACGTGTTGTAACTTCCTTGTGTGTTCTCATGCAAACAAACATTGGCAATGGCGTACCTCGTTCTTCTCCAAACTGTATTCCTCCATCATCTTGTCTCCTTGCTCTTGGAAGGTGATGATGATGAGAGCCACGAAGATGTTGACGAAGAAGAAAGGGAAGACAACGAAGTACACCACGTAAAAGATGGACATCTCCATCCGGTACCCCGGGCTCGGGCCCTGGTTCTCAAAAGTGGAGTCCACCGAGTGTTTTAGAACACTGAGAAGAAGAAACAGGCAGAGATGGAGAGAGGGAGAGAGAGGAGAGAGGGAGAGAGAGAAAACCCCATCAGCTTGGTGTTGTTCATATCTTAGTCTACTATAGTTGTATCTGTATGTTCAGTATGAATATGTGAATGCATGTGTGTGTGTGTGTGTGTGTGTGTGTGTGTGTGTGTGTGTGCACTCACGTCGGCCACCCCTCTCCAGTGGACACGGTGAAGAGAGTTAACAGGGCCCAAAGCACGTTGTCGTAGTGGAAATCGTACTTCTTCCATTCCCGCTTCTGCGCCTTTACCTCATCATTGCCATTGTACACCAGGTACTCTCCCCTGGGGCCCAGAGCACAGCAGTCAACAACACCACACATTGACAGGCGCTTCACTGATGGCACATGTAATGTATGTATTTTTGTTACATGACGTGAATACACCTCGCATAAACTCACCTGCAGTCGCGCTCAAACTCTTTCGATTCATCGGTGCAGAAGAAGAAGCGGCCTTTGAAGAGCTGCACGGCGACCACAGCGAAGATGAACATGAAGAGCATGTAGACGATCAGGATGTTGAGCACATTCTTCAGCGAGTTCACCACGCAGTCAAACACAGCCTGTAGGGGGCAGCACATACAAGTACTCAATACACACACGCCGAATGGGGACCAGGGGACGTAGTGGGGACATTACATGATGGCATCTGAAAACAACCTGTGGGGTGCAAAATGACAGAACTTTTTCAGTGGTGGGTGTGTGACATAAATGCAAAGATGATGCATTTACATTTACATACATTTAATACATTTTAGAGGTCACTTAAATAAAAGGGAATGGAATAGAGCATATAATCAGTAAACTCAAACTCCAACACACACACACACACACAAACGCACACACACACACACACGCACGCACACACACACACACACACACACACACACACACACACACACACACACACACACACACACACACACGCACACACACACGCACCATACAGCACCTTTAGTTTGGGTAGCCGTTTGACACACACACACACACACACACACACACACACACACACACAGCACCTTCAGTTTGGGTAGCCGTTTGATGGTCTTGAGAGGCCGCAGTACCCTCAGTACTCTCAGAGACTTGATGGTGCTGATGTCTTTCCCTTTGCTGCTCCCTCTGAAGCATAAAGAACAACACACAATCAAAATAGGAAAACAGGGAATTAGGCTGGGGGGGGGGGTAAGATGAGGTCTATTTTTTACAGACTCCATCAGACAAAGGTGAATCATCACCAAATTCAGTTGATGTACAATTAAGAATCATCCTCAGGTGTTTTTTGCTTAAAGATTTAATATCTGCTTTCATCAGAAATGCTTTGCAAAAAAATCATGACAATGTTAACAATAACCATGTTAACCGTCAGGCATTGTCAGGCACAATGCCCAGCCAAACCTCTTTCTTTCTTTTTCACTCGTTTGCGTTGGGAACGCAAGAGGAGGTCACGGGAGAGTTAGGAGAAGAGCAGTGTAGAGCGTTCAGTATGTGCCACGTGGGGTTATCATGAAGAGTGAGTAAGGGGAGGGTATATCACAATGCATTTCACATGAGGGGAGGGGGCAGGCTAATGTGGTGTTCATTGCAAGGGGACTGAGCATATATACTTACTTATAAAAAAACAGGCAAAGATAAAAATAAAAAAAACATTTAATTTTCTCACATTTTACAAAACCAATGTGAGGCACTGGTGGGAATTGAGGAGAACATACTTTCTCTTCCTCTCTTTCCCAACCAGAATGGGAAATGATGTGGGACACTCATAAGTAAACAGTGACCATCTTTTTTTATCACTCAAGCCATAACAAAATGGCCACCATCTGTTTTCTCGAGATTCATGTGAATGGGAACAGCTATACTTCCAGGCAAAGACAAATCTTAGACAAATTGGGTCAAAGCAGCCAAGTGGGTGAAGTGAGAGAAGAGGGCATCTATTCCAACTTGGGATCTCAAAACAAACAGCCAAACATCCTGACAAAAATAGGCCAGCATGAGACTTAAAAGGCTTGGCACTCAATTAAGCAATCATGTCGAAGTTGTCTTTAACTATGAACTACAGTACATGAGCCCATGAGTTGAAGTGGAGGACAATGCACCTGATGAAGGATTGATTGAGTGCAAGCCTTGGCAGTGGCCCAGAATTTCTGAATCAACAATCAATGAGGGCAGTCTAGATTATGGGCATTGAGACTGCCCCAGGGTACTAGGTGAGCGGAAAGCTCTCTGTGAGTTCAACTCAGATGGCGATATTAATGTCCGGCAGGGGTCAACGGTGGCCTTCCCGGTGGTAATGGGGATCCGGGGATGCAGAGGACTGATCAGGTTGAGATAACGGGCCACGGTGTTGACCCAGGGGGTTTGATGAGCAACGAGGAAAACAGGGAGGGCATCATAAAAAGAAAGAAAGAGAGAGAAGCCTTTGTGCGAGAGAGAGAGAGAGAGAGAGATAACTGGAGAGATGTGGGTGCCGAAGAGACGAACGGATGCCGTGCGACGGCGAATTGAAAGGGGTCAACTTTACCGGGTTAGGCTCCTGTTGCGGTCACCAGTGGCGGAGACACGAGAAATGGTCAGACAGCAAGAAGAGACAGAACAACAGGGGCAGAGGAGAGACAAAGAGAGACAGAGAAGGACATACAAACATACATAGAAAAAAGAGTAGAAGACACACACACACACACACACACACACACACATAAGGGGAGGGAGGTTTTGGTGAAGGACAAAAACATCCAGATGAGAGACAAACAGACAGACAGACAGGAATAAGGAGAGAGGACAGTAAAAGAGGGGCCCCTGATGGCTGGGAAGAGAATAAAAGCATATGTGTCACATCTATCTACTTACCTTGTCACACCTGAGTCCATTATCTCCTAACATGCAACACTCAAGTTAATCCTTACATGTTTTTAGACCAATGGTTAAAGGCCTGAGGCTACTCAATTTACAATGTCTTACATGCAGTGATAAGCTCTGTAGCACCTCATTTGTCCCAAGGTTATTGGTGTTTTCAGGATATTTCATGCTGAAAGTCCATGTTTATCTAAAGATAAGCTTGTTAAAGATCTAGATAAGATACAGTAATTGTTATCGCTTATTTGGCAATTATCCTTGGAGCGAATCGTCCAACAAATAGAAAAGCAACCAGTCAGAACCTGCTCTCTTCTGCATAACTAATAGTTCCAGATGTGTACTATGGGAGCAGTCTGTGGAGATATAGTTTTTGCTATGAGACTGGAAAAAACCACAAGATCACACTTGAGCTGGTTTTGATATCTTCGGTGACATCAAAAACAGACAGATATCACTTGTTTCTCCACACACAGTCACTCACACGAACACCTGGACAAGTTCGGGGGTCTCACGCCTAGTCGGGGCGATCTCTGGCATTGACTGTGGCTCAGCCTGAGCCTCCCTTCACTGCATGCTAAACCCAAGGTCAGGGAGCCAGGTGCTTTGGCAGCCCTTCCTAGGGCCGTGGCTTGACTGGATCAATAGCGGAGGGGTTGCTCCTGTCTCCACTTATGGATTGGGACATCCCTGGGACCTGGGGACAACCCTCGCTCTCACAGTTCAAGCAAGTAAAGGGAAGCTGTGATGCATAACAGACTTAGCCACAGCCTTGGTCAAGTCAGTGGCTTTTTGGATCCAAAATGGCTGCCAGATTACAGATGAGGATATTACCCAGCTACCTTAGCAGCCTGGAAAACCAGCATACAGGCAGGCAAATTGGGACACGTTGTCAATTTTAGGACACCTAGTCCCAAAGCTAGCATAAGCATAATTGGTCGGCTGGGACATGCATGCTATGTTCATAATAATGGTGATATCATTCAGACATTTGTTGAGTCCAACCGGCTCTGTACTGAGACCCTATCTGTGTCACATGCCTGATCTTACTGCCTGTTTGAGATGGTTTCTAAACAGAGGTGTACAAGTACGTCTTCAGAAAGTAAAAGGCCTGCCATTTTTGTTTCAACCATTCACTTAATGAGCTGATTTTAATTAGCACAACTCTTAAGCCAGGTAGATCAGATAATTACTGAAATCACATGTGTTAAGTGCACAGGTAGAAACAATACATGGCAGGACTTTTACTTTCTGAAGCCGGACTTTTACATCTTTGTTCCTACAGTATATGAGGTCCTTAGGGTTCAAACTAACTGTCTTCTTGGTCCTCTGTTTGACATGCATAACTTTGACGTTGGTTAGGCTGAGAGATACAGTGCTGCTGACCCAGACAGAGAGAATAAAAGGAAAAAATAAATTGAACATAAAGAGACGGGAAAATAAATAAACGTCAGTGAACTGATTGCCTGATCCTGAAATTTTATGTTTCAGTTGAACTACTTAGCTTCACACTCTCGCTCTCTCTCTCTCTCTCTCTCTCTCTCTGTCCCTCCCTTCCTCATCCATGACTCAACAAATGGAAGCACCACAGGTAAGGTGAGCGTCTTTGTCCTTGCCAGCCTCGAGCATATGAAGGGAGATGAAGGGAACAAGAGGAGAAGGAATAAGGTAGGCAGGGCAGTGGAGTAGAGGAAAGGGCTAATGGGGGGTAAAGGAGAAGGCAGGGATGGAACAGAGGGAGGGGCGGGAGAACAAGGGAGAGGAAGAGGGTGGTCTAGGGGGCGTGGAGGGTGGAGTGATTTTTTGGTAAAACTTGCAAAAAATGTATATATTTTTTGCAACCTATCAGCTATTCGCCTAGAGTGCATGGCTAGGTGAGGTTGATAGGCTTTCCAAAGGGGCCATTCAAATTGACATGATGTATATACACAGCAGTGTGTGGATATACTGGCATAGTACAATCTTCCTCAGTCACCCAAATTAAATCCAACAGCACGTTAAGGTGTTGGACATAGGAGCTACAGTTGCGTAAAATTTAAATAAAAAGTGAGGTACAGGCATTTTTGTAGCACACCTTCTTGCATGCCAGCTCCTTCTAAGATTGCCATGACAAACTGATCCAGGACCAGTTTTTTTTTTTTTTTTGTGGCTTTCATAATGGCATAGCTTATGAAATCAAGCCACTGATGAGGAACAATGTCTGCTTGGTTTGCTAATTCACACAGCCCAAGCAGAGTGGCACCTACCTTCACATCCCACAGTGTGAACTCATCACAGTGATTACAGTACATCTGGGGAGCGATGCACTTGTGGTTGTGTACAGTGCTGCTGCTGCTGCTGCTACAGTAGCATGTTAGCATGCACAGATCATTGCTAATGGCATTTGCTAATCATGAGGTGTGTGAGCAGAGTGTTATTGAGAAATTCCCCTCGCTGTCTTGAAAGCTACAGCAGTCATCCGGCCATCAAAGGATGATGATTAATATGAGGTTAGTCTGAAATTAGAGATTATCGTTAGCATTATCATAATAAATCCAAGCATTCCA
>NC_063195.1:27721462-27741462 GCF_017589495.1 Alosa alosa | reverse complement strand
GAAAAGAGAGAGAGAGAAAGAGGGATAGATAGATAGATAGATAGATAGATAGGGGGTGGGGGTGTAGGGGTACAGGGGGATGGGGATGGGGTGGGGGGGGGGTGAAGCATCCACGTTGTTAAGGCTTACGACTGGGCCACACGGGGTCCTCGGCTGCCAGGGCGATGCTGCTCATGGCGATGACGGACAGGATGCACATCTCAAAGTAGCGCAGGGTCAGGATGTAGTGGCAGCACTTACGGAACCTGCTCACACACACACACACACACACACACACACACACACACACACACACACACACACACACACACACACTTCTTAGTTTTGTAATTTCTCTGGCTCTCTGATCATTAGATACTATAAGTCTGTTGGTTTGCCATGTACACGGGGCTGACAGACAGCTAAGGTCACAAATGTGTGAGCAACTACGATCAGTCATGTTGATCAACTGACGGAAATCAGATATGCATCGACCAAGATATGCAGATGTGCATTGACCAAAGCTCACACACACACACACACACGCACACGCACACGCACACGCACACGCACGCACACACACACACACACACACACTTACGGGTTGGTTGTGGAAAGGATGAAACAGGAGCTGAAGGGTGGCATGGGTTTGGGCCCATCCCCATCCCCTTCATCATCACCCTCCTCCTCCTTCTTCTCCTCGTCTTTCTTGTTGCCCTCGGTATTGGCGTTCTGGTTCACTGGAGGGAGGGAGGGAGGGAAAACAAGGGAGGGGTGGAGGAGAGAGAGGGAGAGAGAGGGAGAGAGAGGGAGAGAAAGGGAATAAGATGGGTGAAGGGGTGGAGGAGAGAGAGGGAGAGAGAGGGAATAAGATGGGTGGAGGAGTGGGAGGAGAGAGAGGGAATAAGATGGGTGGAGGAGTGGGAGGAGAGAGAGGGAATAAGATGGGTGGAGGAGTGGGAGGAGAGAGAGGGAATAAGATGGGTGGAGGGGGAGGAGAGAGAGGGAATAAGATGGGTGAAGGGGTGGAGGAGAGAGAGGGAATAAGATGGGTGGAGGAGTGGGAGGAGAGGCAGTAAGCAATATGATATACTAACACCGGAAAATGAAGCTCGGTGAGAGCCTGTGTGAGGAAACCTATGAGGACACATACCGTAGATGTGCCCATTCACAGACTACACTGCTTACCATTTTGCCAGGCAAACAGTAACACGGTTCTTTTGCTTTATATACTGCTACACAATATACAGTATTTATGAATGCACTTGATAGAAAAGACAGTATCATCACTTTACAGCACTGTTTCAAACGTGCCATAAACTTTTGTGGTACTGTGCATCCAAATATCAGGGTAAACATTAGCCTGGGTTTTCCCATGCTGCCTTACGCATGCGATTTTATTCACGCTGCTAGGCAGCCTGGATTCTATGGACTTCGTTTTCACCTCAACGAAGCAACCAATCACAGAAGGAAGGGAGGGCAGCAAGACGATGATGACACACCGGGCCGCTATGAGCTACGTGACAGACGATTTGATAGGCATTCGTAGCACCCAATAAACGGCTCTGGGCATTCGTAAACCATGTTTCAAATACGAGAAAATTAATGTCTAGTTCCCAGACCCCATCTCAATGAGATGAGGTCTGACGTTAGCCAGGCTAGGTAAACATATGCACCCCAAATCAATTTGAAATCAATTCATGTTGATTTGAATTCATGTCAAATAAACATGCATTTTCATAACATTGTGCATATATCATGACAGCTCGATGTTGCTGAATCCCACTCACTTTACTTCACACATCAACATACTCTTACAGCCCCCCCCTAGTCCCTCTCCTCCCCCTCACCCTGCAGGATGGTGCTGGGGTAAAGTGCGGGCATGTGGATGGTCGTATGGTCTAGTTGCGCCGGCGTCTTGCTGGGGTCGGTCAAGATGAGGCTGCCGCCGCTTCCGTCCAGCAGCTGGAGCTCGGTGCCGCTGGGGCCGCGCATGTTGAGCAGGTTGTTGGCCTGCTCGGGGTGGCTGTAGAAGGGGTCGCGGAGGTCAAGGTCAAGGTCACCCCTGTCGTCCTCGGGCTCCTGGTCCAGGAAGAGCCGGCTGCTGTTGCGCAGGTTGTCCAGGTCCTCGCTGTACTGGCTGTCCTGGCGGAACAGAGTCTGCTGGATGGGGCGGGAGGTGGACAGACTGCACTCCCTGTGGAGAGGATGGAGGGAGAGAGGGAGGGAGAGAGGGAGGAAGGATGGAGGGAGAGAGGGAGGGAGAAAGGGAGGAAGGATGGAAGGAGAGAGGGAGGGAGAGAGGGATAGAGAGTGGGAGAGAGAGAGGAAGGAAGGATGGAGAGAGGGATAGAGGGTGGGAGAGAGAGAGGGGGGGAGGGATAGAGAGAGGGAGAGAGAGAGGGAGGAAGGATGGAGAGAGGGATAGAGGGTGGGAGAGAGAGAGGAAGGATGGATAGAGAGAGGGATAGAGGGTGGGAGAGAGAGAGGAAGGAAGAGAGGTGGATGGAAGTAGAAGAAAGATTGACAATGTAGAAGTTACACACGCGCGTGTGTGAACACACAAACACAACTATACGTATGTGCAAGACATTTTCTGCAGCTAAAATCTAAGACACACACACATGCCCTCCGTTCCTCCTCCAAACCCCACTCACTTCTTGCGGTGCTGCCGCACACCTCCTCCTGCCCTCGCTGTTGTCGCATGATGCCTCCTGTGCTCCCTCTCCTGGCCGCCAAGACTGTTCCTCGCCTCTGTCCAGCCCCGTGCTGGCGCGGGTCCGCTGCTGCTCTCTCGCCGCCGCCGCCATGGGTGCTGGTGCCGGTGGTGATGGGGGTGGTGGTGGTGGTGGTGGTGGTGACGTCGTCCGCCTCCACCGCCACCCCCCTCCTCCCCGCCTTCCTCCTCCTCGGCCTCCTCCTGGAGGGACTGCAGGCTGCGGGCCAGGTGCGGCCCGCCCGCGGCAGGTCCGGCTCCTCCGGTTCTCCCGCCGGCGGGCGCATAGCGGGCTGGCTGGCGCAGGCAGGGCTGGCTGTAGTCGGGCGCCTGCTCGGGTGGCTCGCCAGGCCGAGGTTTGTTGGTGTTGTTGTTGCGGTTCTCCTGCGGGTTCACCACCAGCGGGCGGTCCAGGTGGGTCTTCACGTCGGTTCGGTTCTGGCGGTAGTTCACCTTTAGGAGCCACGGGGCAGGAGGGTACAAGGAGGAATTACAAATTAAAGAAGCTACTCACAAGAATAGAACCTTCTCCAAGATGTGTGCTTTCAACTTTCTCAAGCACACACACACACACACACACACACACACACACACACACACACACACACACACACACACACATTGATTTCATTCAAAAAATATTCATTGTGCCATTGCAAGTGTGTAGTGAGTAGTGTGCTTACTGTTAAATATACTTTTTTACACTTCCAAAATATTTAATAGTGTATTACATTGTATACCCTTTTATGTATCTTTGAGTAAGACAATCGATCTATTTATTCCATGCAAGTATCAAAATAGCACACTTTCACAGACAGGGCATGTTTTGTCCAGGCCGCTGTTTTCTCACCTTCCAGCTGTCGTCAGCGTCCAGCTCATTATAGAGCGCCTCTTTGCTGGTCATCAGGTTCTGACGGCGGATCTCAGCTGTGCGCTGCTCCCACACCGACTTGGGCTGGTTCGAGTTCTTCTGCTTTTCCTTGCTGCTTAGAGAGAGAGAGAGAGAGAGAGAGAAAACAACGGAGAAAGAGGAGGAGAGGGGGAAATGGAGAGATTGGGGTGATGAAGAGGGAAGAGTGCAACAGACACACAACAGAGGTGGCAGAAGAGAGAGGAGGGGAACATTGATCAGGGTGAAAAAGGGAGGAAGAGAATAGAAGAATGAAAAAAGGAGAGAAGGGTAGAGACAGGAGGAGAGAAGGGTAGAGACAGGAGGAGAGAAGGGTAGAGACAGGAGGAGAGAAGCAAAGAAAATAAATACAAGGAGTTAGATCAGGAGAAATTGACATTGAAATTTCTGCTGGAGGAAGAAGTGACGCATCCCCCAAAAGCGTCTGAGCAGTGATATGACACCTACAGCCGGCCAGTGACGGCCAATGAGAGAGCCTGTGACTAGTGGCCGATGACCAATGACAGAGCCCCTTCAAAGCACTAAACAATGCCCATAACAATGACAGTGATGGACATGCACACAGAACCTGCTATAAAGAATATATGTTTAAGATAGGATTCTATCTTCTTCTGTTTTGAGACCATACCTGGACCGGCCACATGAAACCTTACAAAAGTAATTTTAATCAACATATATTGTTTATAATGTATCTAAGGCAAATAAGAATGATACATAACGAAGCATTTTGGCTGCTTCATTCAAAGCAGGTGAACAGAGACACAGGAGCAAGCGGACACCAAGTATTTCTGACAGAAAGAGCAACTGCGGTTCAACTGTAAACGTCAATGGAGGATTGACTCAAAGTGATGGAGAGAGTTAGTCAGGCAGAGAGACAGAGAGATAGACAGGTAGACAGATGCGTATGGAAGAACAGGCAGAGAGACAGAGAGATAGACAGGTAGACAGATGCGTATGGAAGGACAGGCAGAGGAGACAAGCGAACAGTCAGACAGTATGATAGTCAGTCAGTCAGACAGGACTACTGTATGGAAACACAGGTTGAGAGATTGAGTGGTACTGACATATTTGGACAGCACTCTGGCATACTCTGGCATACAGCCTGCACACAGACAGACACTCAGTTGGTGATATGGCAGGACAAGGCACGGTCAGACAGGGAGTCACGCAGTGAGAGGGACACGTCCAGACAGTCCGTCATGATGAGTCCACTAATCCCTCTACGTCTTTGGTTGTCAAGATGTAAAGGTCCATCGTTTTTCCTTTTTATTTCATTATTATTGGCGTTTGGTTTGTTGTGCAATAGTGGTGGGGCATTTAATGTCCATAATAAAATGCAGATGACAGTATTAATGACTATTTGACAGATAAAAGACTCGTTTGATGGCAGTTACTGGTGCCACATTTTCTGAATCTTAAGGTAACGGCATCTCTTACTGAGGAAGCCAGTTGACGATTACTTGCTATTCTTTGTATATGAGACAGAATTAATGAGAAAGGTGTGAGTGAGAGTCAATGAGGCTGGAGCGGCATCGAGACATTGGTGAACTGAGAGGAGTCGAGCGCTGCTCTCTGATTGGGTAACGCGGGTGCCCGCTGAAGTCGCCTTTGCTAGGAGGCTGGCATACGATGGGCACTGCCACAGCCAGATGCGCTCCAGCCAATCCACCAACTCCCAGCCCACCAGCCCAGTCACCCACTCCAGCATACTTAACACACAGTGGGGGGGGGGGGGCAAACAAACAAACAAATAAACAACAACGACCACCAGCACATGAGCCATGACAACACAGGACTAGAAACTCAAGAGAAAGCCAAAGGAAATGATGAGAGAAGGACTCAGCGACAACAAGTCAACTCAAAGAGAACGAGGACAAGGAGAACAAGAGGGGAGTCAACGCCAGAAAAAAAGAGGGGGAAGATAAACAAAAACAAGGTGTAAAAGTAAACAAGTAAATACCAGTCCAGTACACTCTCTGTGGCATCGATACGCTCAGTTTTTACTGAAACTCTGAGGAGGAGACAAGGGATGAGGAGGAGGTGAAGGAGGAGGAGGAGGAGACAAGGGAGGAGGAGGATGAGGAGGAAGGGCAAGATGACACAATGAGCACAAAAATACACATGCACACCACATCACTCATCTGGGTGGGGGTGCACAAGGACCCTAGAGGGCCCTGAGGGGCCAGTGTAAATGTTGTGAAGCTGAGTTGAGTCACCACAGCGCTGTTAGACAGTGTGGTGCTGTGCAGGATGAGACAGACTGGATGTGTTTCTACAGTGCTTCACATAAGCTATGCAGGAGTCTCTGTGTCACATGTGCATTAAGGGGGGAAAAAAGTGAAAGAGAATTTTTCATTTGTTTGTAAATGTGCAACTAGCAGGCAACGCTTAACATTTAGCATTTCAAAATCTGTACATTATACAAATAAAAAAGATGGGGGAACTAAACCAACCCAACTGGTTTTGTGAGTAGGAGCAGTGTGTGTGTGTATGTGTGTGTGTGTGTGTGTGTGTGTGTGTGTGTGTGTGTGTGTGTGTTTGTGGAGGGGGGGGCATGGACTCTTCATAACATGGGTGTCAATGAGTCGGCGACTGGCTTCTCCTTAGAGCTCTCCTCGACCTCTGGAGCCAAGCAAACCCTCGCTGTGAGGATCTTCACCTGCACCACCTCAGACGAGCTAGCCTGAGCGCTAATGCTGCTAGCGCTAATGCTAACACTGCTAACACTTGTGATTGAAGATCCCTCTGCGCTCGTTGGCCTCCTCTCAAGGGGGTCACCTGTGTCTTGCAAGTGAATAGCTCTCATCCCCTGACAGTATGTTGATGAGTGTGTGTGTGTGTGTGTGTGTGTGTGTGTGTGTGTGTGTGTGTGTGTGTGTGTGTTGGGTGTTGGGGAGCTGTCGGCGGCTCTTAACTAAGTTCAAGGAGGTTCTGACAGGAGTCCTTGTGTGAAACGTGGTGAATAATTGAGCAAAGTGAATTTGAAACGGATTTGCTGAACAGGGATAATCAAGCTAAGCTGACAGGCTAAGCTACTGAGCAGGCCTAAGGCCATGCTATGGGATCAGCTAAGCTAAGATAACTGTGTGGCTTCGCTAATACCATCAAGCCACGAATTAAGTAAGGAGTGTCGAGGTGTCCCATATTCTCCTCTCTATTCGAATTAGTGGTTGTATTTGTTGTTAATAGACCATGTGTTCACTATGTTACAGAAAAGAGGGAGAGACATCACATAAAAAGGAGTTCTGTTAGTAAGATATTCATATGAGTATTTACATGAAAGGGCTTGCTATCTTTATGTATATGTGCATAAATCCCAAGAGTAAATAAAAAGTCTGTATCTCCAATAAAAGATGAATACGCTCTGGATGTTGTAAGTGTGTGTGTGTGTGTGTGTATGTGTGTGCGTGTGTAGACGGCAGACTCACGCAGCTATGGAGAGGTTGGCAGCAGAGAGGGGGCTCACTTCAGCCACCTCCTTGGCCTTCTGAAGGGCGATCTTCTGAGTGGTGGCCACCTCCTCCTCTTGCTCGTCCTGAAACAGACACAGTGTGTCACCGTGTGTCACTTATTCATGCCATACAGCACATGAAATAGTAGGCCTAACTGTAGTTAAATTCAGAAGGGGATAGTATGATGGTAGCTAATAACCTGAGAGCAGATCGATATGTAACAGAAACAGTAGATGTTTAGGTGGGCCAACAAACATAAGCTCTACAAACTAATCTCAATAGCATGCTTTCAGGTGTAAAATTAAAAAAAAAAAAAAAATCAAAATGTACTACTATCACATGGTTTCTTGGTTGTATTGTCTGCATTTTGGTCGTGGTAGAGAGGAGCATTGTGGGATACCTTGGTTAGCTCCTGAGCATTGGCCAGGTTGTCCACGGCGATGGCCAAGAATACATTAAGCAGTGTGTCTGGGAACATGGTAAAGGTTTTCAACATGGATACAAACTTAAACACTAAATGCATGTGTGGAGTTTCTACATTGTTTGTGTGTACTTGCAATGGCAAGTATGTGAATATGCGTGTGTATGTGTGTGTGGGTATATGCGTGTTAGTGTTAGTGTGTGTGTGTGTGTGTGTGTGTGTGTGTGTGTGTGTGTGTGTGTGTGTGTGTGTGTGTGTGTGTGCGTGTGTGCGTGTGTGCGTGTGTGTGTGTGTGTGTGCAGCAGAAGGATACAGTTGCCAAAGAGTGTGAGCACTATGAAGAAGATGGAGAAGACCATGCCTGAGTTCACACCCCCTTGGGACTCGATACCATCATACATCACCATGTTCCAGTCCTCTCCGGTCAGGATCTGACATCATACACACACACACACACACACATATATAGAGAGAGAGAGAGAGAAAAAGAGAGAGAGAGAGAAGAGAGAGAGAGAAAGGGAGGTTTCTGCCATCAACCATTAAACTACTGAGAGACACACTACTACTGTGCTACTGTAGATGTTACTTTTCTGTTTTTCAATTCAGGTGTGAGACGATGACATAGGTGGAACTGCATACCTGAAAGACAGTCATGATGGCTGCTGGAAACGTGTCAAAGTTGGTTGGGGGAGTGCCATCTTCAAAGTTGAACCTATGAGAGGTAGAGAGAGAGGGGGGGGTTAGAGACAGTTGAACAAGGTGGGAAGAGTGATGTGTGTAACAGAACTGCACAAAAACAGAGTGTTTGTGAGGGTGACAGTAAAACTGCTACTGACTGTCCTCCAAAAAGTTGCATGCCCAGTAGAGCGAAGACCACGATGAAGAGGAAGAGTAGGAACAACAAGCTGATGATGGACTTCATGGAGCTGAGCAGGGAGACCACCAGGTTACGCAGCGGAGCCCAGTATCTGTGTGTGTGAGAGAGAGAGAGGAAGAAAGAAAGAAAGAGAGAGAAAGAAATTAAGAAAGAAAGAGGAAGGAAGGAAGGAAGGAAGAAAAAAGGAAGAAGTTAACAAAAAATACTCAAAACAAACACAAGACTTTAAAGGTTCAGTTACCTTCAATAAAAAAGGGCTTTTAAAATGTTGCAAAAGATGCACAAAGTTGTTGGGGTTTGATCTGAACAGCTAGTCAAATGTTGAGAGAGAAAGAGAGAGAGAAAGAGCACTCACTTGGTCACTTTGAAGATGCGCAGGAGTCGGAGAGCTCGTAAGACACTGATGCCAAAAGATGTGCCTGGCTTTATGGATGCCCAGATCACCTCAAAGATACTGCCTATAATAACCTGTTGTGTACACACGCACACGCACACGGACACGCACCCGCACACGCACACACACACAAGACAGAAAAAAGGAGAGCAGCTGTACTCATCTCAAAACAAGAAGAGAAGAGAGAAGCGTTGCACTACTAACGAGCCACTTAAGACTGAAGTTGGACTGAAGTCCCACACTCAAATGTAGGACAGCAGCTTGTTGAGGTCAAAGCAGCAATTTTTCAGGAAAGAGGAAAGAAAGAGGAAAAAAGAGGATAGAAAGAAGGATAGAGAGAGGGAGAGAGAGAAAGAAGGGAAGAGAGAGGGAGAGAGAGAAAGAAGGGAAGAGAGAGGGAGAGAGAGAAAGGAGGGAAGAGAGAGGGAGAGAGAGAAAGAAGGGAAGAGAGAGGGAGAGAGAGAAAGGAGGATAGAGAGAGGGAGAGAGAGAAAGAAGGGAAGAGAGAGGGAGAGAGAGAAAGGAGGATAGAGAGAGGGAGAGAGAGAAAGGAGGGAAGAGAGAGAGAAGAGGGAAGAAAATGGGGCAGCAGGAAGGACTCACGCCGCAGTCGAAGCAGTTGAAGGAGGAGTTGAAGTAAGGCCGAGTCCCCAGTCCGTACATCTTTATCAGCATCTCCGACATAAAGAGGCCCAGGAAGATAAACTCCGCATAAACTTCATAGAGAGAGGGGGAGGGAGAAGCAAGAGAGGGAGGGAGGGAGAGAGAGATAAACAGAGAGAGAGAAAAGGAGGAGTAGATAAATGAGGAGGGAGAAAAGAGGGCGGTTGGGCCAAGAGAAAAACAGAGGGGAACAGAGAAAGAAAAGAAAGAGAAAAAGAAGGAAAAACCCGCTTTAACCGGTTAGAAGAGAAATAATTAATATTTTACATAAATAAAGTAATTACCGGTAATAGTCTAGATAAAATAATTAATAATCTAGATAAATAAATAATTGATGTTTTCTGGCACACATCTGGCCCAGCTTCGAGACCAATAACCGAGTTTTAAAACATCACGTTTCACTAGGTTTTGATGGACGAGGTCTGATCTGTCACTCACAGAGAAAGTCGGAGAGGAGGTCGGGCTGGTCGTAGTGCACCACGGCCACGCACAGCGTGTTGAGGCCCACCAGACTGAGCACTGTCCAGTAGAAGGCTCACAGGCCTTTCGATTTTACGGGATGAAAAAATCGCAGACGCCGCCGCTCCATTGTTGAACTGTGTGCTGTCGCCTTTGCCGAACGGAGAGCCTGGAAAAGAGGGGAAGAGGGAGAAGAGTGAAGGAGGGAGGGAGGGTGAGAGTGGGGGAGCAAGGGAGAGAAGTGGAAAAGTAGGAAAGATAATGTACTTAAACAAAAGCAATATATTTAAAACCCTGAATTATATATTTAATCATACACAATATATTTAAAAATGATAACACTGTTGGAATAACATTAGAGTGTTGTTGGAGCAATGTTGGAATAACATTAGAGTACTGTTGGAGCAATGTTGGAATAACATTAGAGTGTTGGAGCAATGTTGGAATACCATTAGAGTGTTGGAGCAATGTTGGAATAACATTAGAGTGTTGGAGCAATGTTGGAATAACATAAGAGTGTTGGAGCAATGTTGGAATAACATTAGAGTACTGTTGGAGTGGAAGTCCTGTTGGATGGAACTGTGTCTAAAAGCCGCTCACCAACAGCATCTCCTAAGTGGTCCTCTCCTTCCTCTGGGTTCAGCAGGTCTGTTTTAGTCTTCTTGATGGTGTTCCGCCGCTTGGCTGATACACACACACACACAGACAGATAGACATGCACACACACGCACACACACACACACACACACACAAAAACCCACACACACACACACACACACACAACATTATGTATAGTACATACACTAGTTACGTGCATTACAAATGCATACAAAAAAGCCACAAAAGTCACATTAACATCAATACACAATGTGAATTTGTACCATCATATTTGTTCCCTGGGTTTTTGTCGTCTTCAGACAGAAGGACCTCCTCTGCAGGACAGAGGACAGAGACAGAATAGGGCTATTGGTTATTGGTTATTTGTGGGATCATAATCATGCTGCTATTGATGCTATTGATGCTATTGATGCTATTGATGCTATTGATGCTATTGATGCTATTGATGCTATTGATGCTATTGATGCTATTGATGCTATTGATGCTATTGATGCTATTGATGCTATTGATGCTATTGATGCTATTGATGCTATTGATGCTATTGATGCTATTGATGCTATTGATGCTATTGATGCTATTGATGCTATTGATGCTATTGATGCTATTGATGCTATTGATGCTATTGATGCTATTGATGCTATTGATGCTATTGATGCTATTGATGCTATTGATGCTATTGATGCTATTGATGCTATTGATGCTATTGATGCTATTGATGCTATTGATGCTATTGATGCTATTGATGCTATTGATGCTATTGATGCTATTGATGCTATTGATGCTATTGATGCTATTGATGCTATTGATGCTATTGATGCTATTGATGCTATTGATGCTATTGATGCTATTGATGCTATTGATGCTATTGATGCTATTGATGCTATTGATGCTATTGATGCTATTGATGCTATTGATGCTATTGATGCTATTGATGCTATTGATGCTATTGATGCTATTGATGCTATTGATGCTATTGATGCTATTGATGCTATTGATGCTATTGATGCTATTGATGCTATTGATGCTATTGATGCTATTGATGCTATTGATGCTATTGATGCTATTGATGCTATTGATGCTGCTATTGATGCTATTGATGCTATTGAGGCGGGAGGCTGATAAGGGGAGGATGATTCCGATTAAACGCCCCTTTCCACACACTGATATTATTGTCGCGTCTTGTAGCATACGTGTGTGTGTGTGTGTGTGTGAGGAGTGTGTGTGTGTGTGTGTGTGTGTGTGTGTGTGTGTGTGTGTGTGTGTGTGTGTGTTTGTGTTTGTGTGTGTGTGTGCATGTGAGTGTGTGTGTATGTGTGTGTGGATGTGTGTGTGTGTGAGTGAGTCTGTGTGTGTGCATGTGAGTGTGTGTGTGTGTGTGTGTGTGTGTGTGTGTGTGTGTGTGTGTGGTGTGTGTGCGTGTGTTTGAGGGAGAGAGCCAGGCTGATACCCAGAGGCCTTATTCTAATAAGCTAATGATGTCTAGAGGCTTGTGATAAGCATGACCTGCGAGCACACAGATGGCCTCTGTCAGGGAGCTTATGGAGGAGGAGGAAGTGGACGAGGAAGTGGACGAGGAAGTGGAGTACACACAGAGGGGGAGGGCACTAGAGTGCCGGGAGCTCCTAGCGAAAGTAACACAAAGACAGTTGAACAGACAGACAGGTAGACAGACAGACAGGTGAACAGACAGACAGGTGAACAGACAGACATGGACAGACAGACTTGATCAGATGGAGAGAGAGACAGGGAGAGAAAGAAAGAGAAAAACAGAGGACAGAGACACACAGTAACTTGGACAGACTGGTTTACATGGTGACAGACAGACATTTCAATGCACAGACAGACACAGAGACATGCAGACAATGTGACAGACAGACAAACAAACAGACAGGTATGATAGGAGACATGGCAGTCATAAAGGCAGGCAGCTTAAAACCAATGGCAACACATTCAAATAACAAAACAAACAAAAGATAGACAGACATACAGACAGACAGACAGACAGACAGACAGACAGACAGATAGACAGACAGACAGACAGACAGGCACAGGACCAGGATGGTGGGGACGAGGTGTGACGACTTCTCCATTTCCTCCACAGCCATAGTTGTCTTTTCTCTGCATTGAAGTCATTTTCACGTGTTCATGTGAAAACCATTCTGTGTTACCTCATCGATTTGGAGGCAAGTCTGGGATTTAGCAGAGCGCTAGTGTGAAGCAAGGCTGAGCTGGACCGCAGTCTCAACAGAAGGTTACCAGACAGTGCTAATCGGTGTGTTAAATGAGTGTGTTGACACTAAGGGAGACTCACCCAGACCAGGTGAGCACACCCAACACCAGATTAACAGTGCCTGTGTGTGTTAAATAAGTATAGAGCGTGTGAGCGTGTACTGTGTTGACAGTGAGTGTTACAGTAACAGTGTTAAAAGTCAGTGTTAATGTGTTGGTGTGACACTCACCCAGACACCACACCCAACACAAGGTTTACAGAGTGTGTTAAGTGAGTGTTGAGCATGTAAGTGTGTACTGTGTGTACAAAGTGAATGTTACAGTAACAGTGTTAAAAGTCAGTGTTATTGTGTTGGTGTGATATTCACCCAGACAGCACACTCAACATCAAGTTAGCAGTGTGTGTTAAGTGAGTATTGAACATGTGAGCATGTACTACGTTGACAGTGAGTGTTACAGTAACAGTGTTAAAAGTCAGTGTTAATGTGTTAGTGTGAGAATCACCCAGACAGCACACCCAACACCAGGAGGAGGTAGTTCTCCGCGAACATATACAGTGGAACTAGACATGAGTTTGACGAAGGCAACAATGCAATTACCGTTACAATGGAATGTTAACACCAAATCGTTCAAATGTAACTGTTCAAAGAAAACATGTTCACAACGAACGTTCGCCACTGTTTGCCAAATTTGAATGCACCTCAGGTTTACAGCGTGTTTTAAGTGAGTGTTGGGCATGTGAGTGTGTACAAAGTGTTAAAGTAACAGTGTTAAAAGTCAGTGTTATTGTGTTGGTATGATATTCACCCAGACAGCACACTCAACACCAGCTTGACAGTGTGTGTTAAGTGAGTGTTGAGCTGAGCATGTGAGTGGGTACGGACAGTAAGTGTTAAAGTAACAGTGTTAAATGTCAGTGTTGGTTTGGTGTGAGACTAACCCGGACAGCACACCCAACACCAGGTTGAGCATGAAGAAGGAGCCGATGATGATGAGGGGGACATAGTACATCCAGTTGTAGGCACTCCCTGAGACATCGTTGCTCTGTGGGGTAACATACACACAGATACAGAGAGAGAGAGAGAGAGAGAGAGAGAGAGAGAGATAGAGAGAAAGAGAAAAAGAGAGGTGAGGACAAATAGTTTTTTTTCTTCTTTCCTTAGTCTTGATCAAATACTTCTGAGTTTTGTGCATCATTGACATATCAACACTAAGCACTAAGCTATTTACGGTTACTGACATACTCAGAGTCTCTGGCCCACTCTTAGAGCCAGGCATAGTGAGCTGGCCCTCTGAAGTGGTTTGGGGACCACTGCTCAATGCTCTCTTGTGTTCTTTATCTCTCTGGCTTTGCTTACATTCTCCAGAAAGAGCACATTCTCCAGAAAGAGCACATTCTCCAGAAAGAGCACATTCTCCAGAAAGAGCACATTGGTATTGTGCTATTGGTATCACACTCATATTGTCACTCCAATCACACTGACTGACTCCATACTACTCAGCCAGACTCATAGTACATGTCAGTGGAGTCACACTCACATAGTACAACCTAACGGTCAGTCCTACTCACAGTCAGACTCAAAAAGCATAACACATTATTCAGTCACACTCATAAAGTACAAAATACCGATCAGTCATACATACATCGTCAGTTCAGATACATTCACACAATACAGCATGTCAGTCCAGTCACACTCCTATAGTACAGGTCAGTCACACTCACACAGTACAGTATAGTATAGTATAGTATATATACTTTTTTGATCCCGTGAGGGAAATTTGGTCTCTGCATTTAGCCCAATTGGTGAATTAGTGAAACACAAACAGCACACAGTGAACACACAGTGAGGTGAAGCACACACTAATCCCGGCGCAGTGAGCTGCCTGCTACAACGGCGGCGCTCGGGGAGCAGTGAGGGGTTGGGTGCCTTGCTCAAGGGCACTTCAGCCGCGGCCCACTGGTCGGGGCTCGAAACGGCAACCCTCCGGTTACTAGTCCAGAGTGCTAACCAGTGGGCCACGGCTGCCCACAGTACAGCATGTCGGTCCAGTAACATTCCTATAGTACAGGTCAGTCACACTCACATAGCATGTCAGTCCAGTCACATTCCTATAGTACAGGTCAGTCACACTCACACAGCACAGCATGTCAGTCCAGTCACACTCCTATAGTCCAGTCACACTCCTATAGCACAGGTCAGTCACACTCACACAGCATGTCAGTCCAGTCACACTCCTATAGTACAGGTCAGTCACACTCACATAGCACAGCATGTTGGTCCAGTCACACTTCTATAGTACAGGTCAGTCACACTCACATAGCATGTTGGTCCAGTCACATTCCTATAGTACAGGTTAGTCACACTCACATAGCATGTCGGTCCAGTAACATTCCTATAGTACAGGTCAGTCACATTCCTATAGGACAGGTCAGTCACACTCCTATAGTACAGGTCAGTCACACTCACATAGCATGTCAGTCCAGTCACATTCCTATAGTACCGGTCAGACACATTCCTATAGTACAGGTCAGTCACACTCCTATAGTACAGGTCAGTCACACTCTTATAGTACAGGTCAGTCACACTCACATAGCATGTCAGTCCAGTCACATTCCTATAGTACAGGTCAGTCACACTCGCACAGCATATCAGTCCAGTCACATTCCTATAGTCCAGTCACATTCCTATAGTACAGGTCAGTCACACTCACAAAGTACAGCATGTCGGTCCAGCCCTCCATGGTGATGCACTGGAAGACAGTGAGCACGGCAAACAGGATGTTGTCGAACTGCGTGATTCCATAGTTGGGTCCGATCCAGTACTCCTGGCACACGGTGCCCTCGGGGCACAATCGCGCTGGCAACGCCTCCCCACACGGCTGCTTGTCATATATCTCTTCTGCAGGTAAACGTGAAGGTGAATGATATTCAGCAAACACTATTATCCAAAGCGACAGATTCACAGCGTGTGTGAATGTATATGTTTGTAGGGAGGGGGTGGGGTTGGAATGTCTCAGTGTTTCTGAGTGTGTATGTATGTGTGTGTGTTTGGGGGGTTGTGTGTTTTGGGGTGGGGGGTATGAAAAAGGGAATGTGTGTTTTTGTCTATGACAAAGAGCATGTGTGCATGAATAAGTGTACGATCCCATGTGCGACAGGACCAAAAGAGAGAATGAGAAAGAAAATCACAAAGAGGGCAAAACAATGTGTACGGCTTTTAGTCTATATTCACTTGAATGCAAATTGCAAATGTCACAACCACTACAGCTGACGAATAGACTGTTTTGCTTGCTTGACAAAAAGCTTCTTCAAGGGAACATATTGACTTAGGGACATAGTTCCAGTTGACATACACTTTTGCTCTGGGAAAAGTGAACAGTGACATCTTACCGTTTCTGTTCGACCACTCTTTGCATAGCACCTCAGAAGTGCTTTTACCTCCTTCTCCATGTTTTTCCAAAAGCACATACTAGGATCTAGGTAGTATTTGAAAGTCAGTCTAAGACACATGGGCAGCTAAACTGTAACACTACTTCCAAGAATAGGGCAAATGTCAACCACAAATGTCTTATGGTTTTTGAGTCCATACTAACAGCCCATGTGAGGTAAGAGATGTATTCAGAGCATACAGAAGAACCAACCATGCATAACCATTCAGTGAAAACTCAAAGAACGGTTGTACAGGCTTTGCACTGAATACACTCTGTCTGTCTGAGTCCCACTTCTCTGTTTGCCAGGTGTGACTGAGAGTTGTAAGGTGTTTCTGTGAGAGAGAGAGAGAGAGAGAGAGAGAGAGAGAGAGAGAGAGAGAGAGAGAGAGAGAGAGAGAGTGTGTGTGTGTTTGTGTGTGAAAGATGTTATGTTGACGTACTCGTGACATTATTGAAGCAGGTCTTGTGGAACTTGCCCATGTAGAACTCCAGGCCTATAATGGCAAACATAAGGATGGCCACAAAGAGCAGCAGGCCAATCTGCAGCAGTGGGATCATGGCCTTCATGATAGACTTGAGCACCACCTGTAGACCTGGAGGACACATAACAATGCAATGGCTTAGCAGGACTTCTCCTGAACAGGCACGCAGACTACAGAGGTGTCAAGCTCTAGTATGAATAGGCCCCTTTCACACTGTAGGAAATTTTGCTGTTCCTAGAACATACAGTTCCTAGAACCCCTTTTTTCGCGCACTCGTGTAGGGCTGTCACTTCTGTCAAAAAATCCTGTTCGATTTTTGAGACATAAGTGTTCATTGAATCGATTGTAAAATCGATTTTTTATGTCTAAAGACGTTTCCATACGTCTTTATAGTGTAAATATTTCGTTAAAATCGATTCCCTATTTTAGTTTTCGAAACTTGTGTTGTTTGGTCCAATCGATTGTGCAATCGATTTTCGAAAGTAAAGTGACAGCCCTACACTCGTGCAGCATGGAACTGGGGATTAGTGAGTTCCTCTGGCCGCAGTTCCTAGAACTACTTACAGTTTTTCCTACTTTGTGGTATAGGGTCTTTTCCCTGTGCATAGGTACCATGACTGATGTGCATGTCAAGGCAGCAGAAGCACCATTTTTAACCTCTCCAGTTAGTAGTTAGTAGAACTATGTTCCTAGAACTATTGTGTTCGAATGCACCTAATAAGATAACATGTTGACATGTAGTTATAAATAGTCTTAACCATGTCCCCCCCCACACACACACACACAAACACACAAACACAGGTACTCACTGGGAATCCCAGACACCAGTTTAAGTGGTCTGAGCACTCTGACTGCTCTGAGTGTCCGCAGGTCAAACTCTGAGCCTATTGTGGACAAGATCCTACAGAGAGAGGGAAGGGGGAGAGCAAGAGAGAGAGAGAGAGAGAGAGAGAGAGAGAGAGAGAAAAGAGAAAGAGAAAGAGAGAGAGAGAAGATAGCAGAAATGAAAACAACATGTAGGCACAAAGGCAACCATTTAGTACTAGATTTCATATTTGATCATTAAGCAATATACGTACACATGTAAAATGTATGTGTGTAAAAACTGGAATCCCTTTATTTAAACACATAGATGCACACAAATGTGAACAAAAGTACTACACACACACGCACACAGACACACACACACACACACACACACACACACACACACACACACACACACACACACACACATACATTCTATAAGTAAGTTAATTTCATTTGTATAGCACATTAAAACAAAAGAGCTACACACACACACACACACACACACACACACACACACACACACAGGAGGAGGCCACTGTGAAGGAGCCATGTGAGTGTGGCATGGGGGGATGGTTTGTTCTGTTCAGTTCAGTGTCCAGGCAGGAAGCCAATCTCAATCTCACCAATGAGTAATTGGTCAGACATTGTGGGCTTTACACATTGCTTAGTCACTGATCTTGGAACCTGTGTGTGTGTGTGTGTGTGTGTGTGTGTGTGTGTGTGTGTGTGTGTGTGTTTGTGCCCATGGTGTGTACCCATGGACCCAGGGTGTGGTATAGCTGGCAACAGGTAATGTATTACCTCAACCCATCTGTTGTCTAACTATCTATCTATCTATCTATCTATCTATCTATCTATCTATCTATCTATCTATCTATCTGTGTGTATGTAGAGTATGACTGTCTGTCTGTCTGACTGTGTCTCTGCCTGTCTATCTCTGTATCTCTCTGTCTGAGGTACACGAGAGCAGCATCCTCTGTTTGCTGGTGAGTCTCCGGCTCATCTCAGGGAGGTTCCTCGCCCACTCACACACACACACACACACACACACACACACACACACACACACACACACACACACACACACACACACACACACACACAGACACACCACCCCCTCAGCCCTCCCTCCTCCACAGTAAGCCAGTCAGCCCACGCTCACACAGACGGGGACACACGCATACACACACATGGAAATTTCCAGTGCTCCCCCTGCCTCCTCACATAGATAGATAGATAGATAGATAGATAGATAGACAGAGATAGATAGATAGATAGATGGAGAGAGTGACAGACAGATAGATAGGTTGATAGATATAGATAGATAGATAGATAGATAGATAGATAGATAGATGGAGAGATGGATAGATAGATAGATAGATAGATAGATAGATAGATAGATAGATAGATAGATAGATACAGATAGATAGACAGACACTTGAGAAAGTAAAATGCAAGCAAATAAAAAAAAAGGTATGAAGGATCAAACGAGTTCCAAAGTTGCACTGAGGCAGTGAGGTCAGGTCTTGGCAGGCATCGTTGTCCTCCTCCTGCTGCTGTTTGCTATGCGAGATGCTAATTTCAGTAAAAGCCCCATTCATTAACAGCTATGATATACAGCCGGGATTGCAGGCTCAGTCAATAGGCTTTTAACTGCCAGTGCACACCACCACCATCCCATAAAAAAAAAAAACACAGAGTAAGCGAAAAACAATCACTGAGAAAAAAAAAAAACGACAGGAGGGGTTAGGGCCGTTGGTGGTGGGTGTTGGTGTACCCCTGTTCTCTCCTCCATCCACTGTCAGGGGGTAGTAGGATCGACTCCTTCCTAGTTGACCTTGTCAGGGGGTAGTAGGAGTGACTCCTTCCTAGTTCACCTTGTCAGGAGGTAGTAGGAGTGACTCCTTCATAGTTCACCTTGTCAGGAGGTAGTAGGATCGACTCCTTCATAGTTCACCTTGTCAGGAGGTAGTAGGAGTGACTCCTTCATAGTTCACCTTGTCCGGAGGTAGTAGGAGTAACTCCTTCCTAGTTCACCTTGTCAGGAGGTAGTAGGATCGACTCCTTCCTAGTTCACCTTGTCAGGAGGTAGTAGGAGTGACTCCTTCATAGTTCACCTTGTCAGGAGGTAGTAGGATCGATTCCTTCCTAGTTCACCTTGTCAGGAGGTAGTAGGATCGACTCCTTCATAGTTCACCTTGTCCGATTAAAGTTCTCGTGCCTCATTGCTCCACTTTCCCTATGCACGTCAACCAGTAAGGGGATTGACCTAGTACACGACTGATCTTCTGCTGATAAACAATGTTCTCCTAATAGTTATATACATACAGGATTGGAGTGTGTGAGTATGTGTGTGAGAAAGGAAGTCTACCTATTATTTCCTTTTTTTTCTTTCTGTCTTTCTTCCTCTACCTTTCCTCTTTATTCTTCACTTCCTTTTCTCCTTGTCTTTCTCCCTCTCCTCTCTGTAGTGTCTGTCAAATCAAATCTGTAATCTGCTAATCCAGTTAGGCAAGCATCTTCATGCCATTCTCCAACATCAACTCAAACACATTGGG
>NC_063195.1:27711462-27716462 GCF_017589495.1 Alosa alosa | reverse complement strand
TTCTTACATAAGCCTTAGCCCACAGGCATGCATACATAGAGAGATACATTAACACAGAGTACATGGATTCACATTGTACATTCTGTATGCCTACTAGTTAATGTATCATGTGTTCAAGCTTAATAGTTACACAGACACACACACACACACACGCCTGCAGCACTAGCCTTTTACAGCACACAAGCTATGCTAGCAATATTATAGCCCTCAAGCTGTTCCAGCACAGTTACACAGACACACATTACAGCCCTGAAGCTGTTCAGTGCAGCTATGCTAGCAATATTACAGCCCTGAAGCTGTTCTGTGCAGCGCTATGCTGGCAATATTACAGCCCTCAAGCTGTTCAGTGCAGCTATGCTAGCAATATTACAGCCCTGAAGCTGTTCTGTGCAGCGCTATGCTAGCAATATTATAGCCCTCAAGCTGTTCAGTGCAGCTATGCTAGCAATATTATAGCCCTCAAGCTGTTCAGTGCAGCGCTATGCTGGCAATATTACAGCCCTGAAGCTGTTCAGTGCAGCGGTATGCTAGAAATGTTATAGCCCTGAAGCTGTTCTGTGCAGCGCTATGCTAGCAATATTACAGCCCTGAAGCTGTTCAGTGCAGCGGTATGCTAGAAATGTTATAGCCCTGAAGCTGTTCAGTGCAGCGGTATGCTAGAAATGTTATAGCCCTGAAGCTGTTCAGTGCAGCGGTATGCTAGAAATGTTATAGCCCTGAAGCTGTTCGGTGCAGCGGTATGCAGAGATGTAACTATAGCTGAGGATGTATTCTCTCCTTTTTCTCTCTCTTTCTTCTGCCTCCCATCTTTTCCCTCTCTCTTCTCCTCTCCATGCTGTTGCCAATAGTGAAGTCACACAGACTGGCCGCGTGTGTGCAGCCAATAAACCAACATTGCATGAAGATGTAACTATAGAGAGAAATTCTCTCAAGACCAGCTTTCTTCTGCCTCCATCTTTCTCAGCTCTCTTCTCCTCTCCATGCTGGGCAGCAGCAGAGAAGCACAGACTGGCCGTTAGCATTAGCAGGCAGCTGCAGCCAGCCCTGACATTGTTCAGTCGTTGCTATACTTAGCTACAGCCCTCAAGCTGTTCAGTGCAGCGGTATGCTAGAAATGTTATAGCCCTGAAGCTGTTCATACACACCTACAAATGTACTCGTCTACTATGGTCAATCCCACCCATGGCCTAACAATTCTTACAAGCCTTATATGTGCATGAAGATGTAACTATAGCTGAGGATGTATTCTCTCCTTTTTCTCTCTCTTTCTTCTGCCTCCATCTTTCCCTCTCCTCTCTTCTCCTCTCCATGCTGTTTGCCAATAGTGAAGTCACACAGACTGGCACGCTGTGTGCAGCCAATAGCCAGCACAGTCACGACTCACTGTGCTGCCAGGAGAGAAGCCTCTCTGGAGCCAGCCGTTTCTCAGCAGCACTGAGGGGGAGCTGGAGCAGCAGCAGAAGCACTACGCTAACGTTAGCATTAGCAGGCAGCTGCAGCCACCCGCCCTGACATTGTTCAGTGCGTTGCTATGCTAGCTACAGTACATGATAGCCCTGAAGCTGTTCAGTGCAGCGGTATGCTAGAAATGTTATAGCCCTGAAGCTGTTCTGTGCAGCGCTTAGCAATCTTATAGCCCTGAAGCTGTTCTGTGCAGCGCTATGCTAGCAATATTATAGCCCTCAAGCTGTTCAGTGCAGCGGTATGCTAGCAATATTACAGCCCTGAAGCTGTCCAGTGCAGCGCTATGCTAGCAATATTACAGCCCTGAAGCTGCCCAGTGCAGCGCTATGCTAGCAATATTACAGCCCTGAAGCTGTTCAGTGCAGCGCTATGCTAGCAATATTACAGCCCTCAAGCTGTTCAGTGCAGCGCTATGCTAGCAATATTACAGCCCTCAAGCTGTTCAGTGCAGCGCTATGCTCGCAATATGATTGATTCACTGGAAGCCAGTAATAATAACAACTGCACTGATTAATCAGTTTGAACAATATTGCTGATATAATTAAATGTCAGACGGACCCTAAACAGACTGAAATGGCTTTACTGAACAGTGGCATTCGTTGGAAATGAGTGAGTGAGTCTATTGCCCTGACTGAGGCATGATACGCATGGTACCCTAATACAAATCCTAAAACGCTAGAACAGAATAACACTGTAGAAAAACTGTAATGATATAAACCAAAGATTCTAGAACAGAGCTCCGCTCTAGAATCTTTGATATTAACTGTTACATCATTCTAAAACACTAAACACTACACTACAGCATAACACTGTAGAAAAACTGTAATAGAATACCGAAGCCATGATGTAGCGTTGTCAAGGCAGCAATTTCACTGGATCTAAATAAATCAATCTAACCATAGTAATCACTATAGTGGTGGCTTTCTTAATCTATTTCAATAATTTTACAATGTTTCTAAGATGTTAGTATATTTTTTACACTGTATAAAGGCCTATATCTAATCTCCCTTTTTTGTCAAAAATACTAGAAAAAATAGTGTCGAAACAAATTGGTTCCTTCTTGCATATGAATAAAATCCAAGAATTATATCAGTCTGGTTTCAGAGCTCACCACAGTACTGAATCAGCCTTAGTTAAAGTTTTTAATGAACTATCAATATTGGTTGTCCTGGACCTCAGTGCTACTTTTGACACCATAGACCACAACATACTACTCCACAGGCTTGAACATTCGATAGGCATTAAAGACTCAGCACTCGCTTGGTTTAGATCATACCTTTCTAACCGCAGACAATTTGTACAGGTTCACAATAAACCGTCTACCCAGACTATGGTAAAATATGGGGTGCCTCAAGGCTCAGTACTAGGGCCCCTGTTATTTTCTCTCTATATGCTTCCTCTAGGCTCAGAAATTAGGAAACATGGCATTAAATTTCATTCTTATGCAGACGATACAAAACTATACCTTTCCATAAAACCTGGCCGAATTAAATCAGTTGCCAAACTTGACACATGTATACGAGACATAAAGACATGGATGACAAATAATTTCCTGCTTTTGAACTCCGATAAAACAGAAGTCATGGTTTTAGGTCCTAAAAAGATGATATCCTATCCTCATCACAGGCTACATTTACTGATCTTCGACTATCCTCATCCAAAAAATGATCTGGGAGTTACAATTGACCAAGACCTATCACTAAGTAATCACATAAAACAGATTAACAAAGCTTCATTTTATCATTTAAGGAACATTTCAAAGATAAGGAAGTCATAAAGACCAGACCTTACCAGACGCTGAGAAATTAATCCATGCTTTTGTCACCTCAAGGATTGATTATTGCAATGCTCTATAGGCTGGCTGCAATAACACCTGTCTAAAGAGCTTACAGCTTATACAAAATGCAGCTGCTCACACACTCACTAGAACTAAAAAATATCAACATATTTCCCCTATCCTGGCATCTCTACACTGGCTGCCTGTTAAAAGTCGCATTGACTTCAAAATATTACTTCTAACATACAAAGCCATGTCCAGGCACCAGAATATATTAAAGATCTCCTAGTCCCATATAACCCACCCAGACCACTACAATAGCTATGGGGGCAGCCGTGGCCCACTGGTTAGCACTCTGGAGGGTTGCCGGTTCGAGCCCCGACCAGTGGGCCGCGGCTGAAGTGCCCTTGAGCAAGGCACCTAACCCCTCACTGCTCCCCGCCGCCCGTTGTAGCAGGCAGCTCACTCGGATTAGTGTGTGCTTCACTTCACTGTGTGCTTTTTGTGTTTCACTAATTCACCGATTGGGTTAAATGCAGAGACCAAATTTCCCTCACGGGATCAAAAAAGTATATATACTATACTATACTATACGATCACAGAATACTGGCCTTCTTGTAATTCCAAGAATCTCAAAAACTACAGTAGGAGGCAGAGCTTTCAGCTATCGCGCACCCATCCTCTGGAATAATCTCCCTTCCTCAATTCGACTAGCAGACACCCTCCCTATTTTTAAGTCTAGACTTAAAACATACATCTTTATTGCCTCCCATAGTTAGGTATGGTGCGGTGTGGAACTTCACCCACCTCAGGGATTTTTGGTATGGACCACCCTGCTGAGTCCTCGTGTGACTGGCACCCCAGTCGCGCGTGCGATGGTGGTCACTGCCCATACCTGTGCTGGGGTCGACTACCCCTCACCATGCCTTAGTTATGCTGCTATAGCATAGTGCTGTCATGGACTTTTCATGTGCCACGCCGTACAACCCCCCCCTCTCCTCTATCCCCTTCTCTCTCTCTCTCTCTCTCTCTCTCTCTCAAATCTCCCTCTCTTGCCTATTCTCACTATGGTATACTGTATATAGTACCACTGATTACATATTGACATTAACCATTTTGATTTTCAGTAATACTAACCCACTCTACATCTCTCTTTCTTCACCCTTACTGTACCTCACTTGTGAGGTATATCATCACCAGTCATCAACCATCCATGTGTTGGCCCTCCTCTCACCCATCTCACCTGAAGTCCCATCCTCGACTGCCCTGTTACTGTCCCTATGTGGATTCCTGGCCCGTACAGCCTAACGACCCATCACCTGCCTAAGACAACTCTACCCGGATTACTGGCCTGTCTGCCGACCCACCACATGCCCCTTGACAACTCCCTTCCCCTGGACAATACCAACGCTGGACTATTTGAACTTTCTGTCACTAAATCAGGATTAATGAATTATCATACCGGATACGTAATCATCCCACCTCTTGTAACTCTACACCTCTTGTAACTCTACACCAATCCTCTACACCTGACTATCATATGCATTTGTCTTGTATAGACCTTACTGTCCTGTACTGACCCTAGGCAGATGGGTCAGGCCCTTGAGTCGTGGATCTGCTCATGGTTTCTTCCATAGGCCTCTCTCTTCCTTTTCTTTTCTTCCTTTCTTTCATTTTTTCTCTGATTGCCTACATTCTGTAAAGCGCCATGATACATGTGTAATGTTTTGGCGCTCTATAAGCACAATAAATTGAAATT
>NC_063195.1:27698962-27706462 GCF_017589495.1 Alosa alosa | reverse complement strand
TGTAAGGGCTGTTTAGGGGAGTCCGACTCACCCTGTGAGCACCACAACAAAGTCCATGACGTTCCAGCCGTTTCTCAGATAGGAACCTTTGTGGAAGGCGAAGCCCAGAGCCAGGATTTTGATTCCCGACTCAAAGCAGAAGATGGCAATGAAGTACGGTTCTGTGTCGTCCTGAGGGAGGGGAAGGGGAGTGTGTGTGTGGAGAGGAGGGGAAGGGAGGAGTGTGTGTGGAGGAGGGGGAAGAGGAGGGGGTGTGGAGAGGGGGGGGGAGTGGGAGGAGTGGGGAAGGGGGGAAGAGGGAGTGGGGAAGTGTGTGGAGAGGAGGGGGAGAAGGGGAGTGGTGAGGAGGAGGGGGGAAGGGGAGGTGTGGGTGTGGAGGGAGGGGAGGAGTGTGGAGAGGTGGGGAAGGGAGGAGGGGGAGAGGAGGGTGGGGGTGGAGAGGAGGGGGGGGGGGAAGGGGAGGTGTGGAAGAGGAGGGAGGAGAAGGAGGAGTATGTGGAGTGGGGGGAAGGGGAGTGTGTGGAGAGGAGGGGGGGGAAGGGGAGTGTGTGTGTGGAGAGGAGGGAGGGGGAGGAGGGAGTGTGTGTGTGGAGAGGAGGGGGGGAAGGGGGAGTGTGTGTGGAGAGAGGGGGGTGTGTGTGTGGAGAGGAGGGGGAAGGGGAGTGTGTGTGTGGAGAGGAGGGAGGGAAGGGGAGTGTGTGTGTGGAGAGGAGGGGGGAAGGGGAGGTGTGTGGGAGGAGAGGGGGGGGAGAGGGGGGGGGGGAAGGGGAGTGTGTGTGTGGAGAGGAGGGAGGGGAAGGAGTGTGTGGAGAGAGGGGGGAGGGGGGGGAAGGAGAGTGTGGAGTGGGGGGAGGAGGTGTGGGAAGGAGAAAAAGGAGTGTGTGTGGGAGAGGAGGGGGGGAAAAGGGGAGGTGTGTGTGGAGAGGGAGGGGGAGGAAGGAGAGTGTGTGTGAGGAGGGAGGGAAGGAGTGTGTGTGTGTGGAGAAGGAGGAGGGAAAGAGAAGTGTGTGTGTGTGTGGAGAGGAGGGAGGGAAGAAGAAATGTGTGTGGAGAGAGAGGAGGGGAAAAGGAGAGTGTGTGTGGAAAGGGAGGGTAAGACATATGGCAGAGAAAAGGAAAGAATCACGTTTAGAAACTTAAGTTTGATAATAAGCATTTAGGGTTCATTTGGATGCTAATGACAAGTACAAATGCATTTTGAACTGGGTGGCGTTTTTACGCGCGCGTGTGTGTGTGCACAGCTGAGCTCTTATACATGGGACATTTTGTAATCAGTTCATGCAAATCAACATGTATGCTCCTAAGTGCCACTGGAGTCAATCAAGTGTTTGAGTATGAATGAGGATGTGCTGTTGTGGTGTAGGTGTATGTGTGTGTTTGTGTGTGTGTGTGTGTGTGTTGTGTGTGTGTTTGTGTGTGTGTGTGTGTTTGTGTGTGTCTCCTGCGTCCCTAGTGAGTGTGTGTGTGTGTGTGTGTGTCTCCTGCGTTCTAGCCAGCGAATTTGTCTCCATCGGGAGAAGATGCTGTTCCAATGCAAGCCTGATACAGTTGGCGATGATGAGTGCGTCAGAATCATCCCACTTTCATAGATAGGGAGGGCTCAGTTAAGGCCGACAACATCAACAGTGTTATGGAAACACTCACAGACCCCCCCCCCAACTAAATAGTCACATACACACAAACCAGTATAACTGAAATAAACACCACAGCAACAAATACATATTACTTATACAATTACTTTCCTCTCCCATGCACCGGTACCTTTTTTTTAACATATCAAGTTATTTGTACAATTTCACTCAAAACATCTCGCACTGTTGAGCCATGTGTAGAACATACGCTAACAACTGGGGGCTGCACACCGCATCTGTAACTGTAAGCTGCATACAGTATACAATGTACATACACATATGGGATCTCATTGTGAAATACGCATCATGCATAATTTAGACTATGTGTACACGGCATTTGCTATTTTAGATGTATTAATATGCATATTACATTATGTCTGTGGTTTCAATCAAGCAGAATGGTATGTGAGACGTGTGAAAGGGTATGATATGTGAAGGTGTGTGTGTGGCATTGTGTGTGTGTGTGTGTGTGTGTGTGTGTGTGTGTGTGTGTGTGTGTGTGTGGCATTGTGTGCATTCAGCAGTAACACATGCCAACGAGACAATTGATGAAGTGCTCAGTGCTTCCTCTGTGCCTCCTGAGTTCTTCACATACACATCCTACTGCCTGCCTGCCTGCTTGATTGACACCTTGGGTAGATGAGCCAGATAAAACAGACACCTTCTTGTTAGCAAACACAACAGAATGACCATTCCACACACACACACACACACACACACACACACACATTGTGTGTGGCCCAGCTGCGCTGTGGCGGGCCCTGGCTGTGTATAGCTGTGTATTCATGTTGAAGTAAAGAGAGCTGGAGGGGCTGCTTTGACTGGATGAGTGCAGACAGATCAGGCCCTGGCCGTAATTGGCCCCTGATTATCCCCGTCTCTGCACGCCTGTTTACCAGATGCAGCCTGCTACTGATACCCAGGACCCACACTGACCTCGGGGGCCTGAAACACACACACACACACACACACACACACACACACACACACAGACACCAGGCTGGGGATGAATGGGCACCCTGCTGGACATCAAACATGCCAAGCGCATCACACACGATTTGCCCTCTCTAGCCACCAGGGCTTTTCCTCCACTCCTTCTCCACATCTCCCTCTCCTCTTCTTTCTCTCTCTCTTCTTCTTTCTGTCCTTCTTTCACTCTTTCACTCTTTCTTTCTTTCTTTCTTTCTCTTTCTCTCTTTCCACATCTCTTGCTTTTTGTCTCTTCTCTCTCACTTCCTGTACATATCGCTAGATGTCTTTTTGTACATTTCTCTAACTCCTTTCTTTCTTTTCTTCTTTTTCCTTCCTTCTTTCACTCTTCCAGGGCTCCCTTACGGTTATCTGACTCCCGTCAGCCTCTATCTTCCCATCCCTGTCTCTGTCTCCAAGAGGGGACAAAAAAAGGGGGGGGGGGAAGCACTTTGTGACAGAAAGCCCAAAGTACAGAGAGAGAGAGAGAGAAGAAGAAGAGATAAGGATCAGACAGAAGAGGACCAAGGAAGGACAAAAGGAGACAAAAAGAAAAAAAAAAGGCTTGAAAAGAGGAGGAGGGGGCATTTGTCTTTTAAGCACAACATCAGATGGCACATCAATGTATTTCGGACAACTTGAGGCCCAGACAGGACAGGAGCAAGTAGGGAGGCTGACTGGGGGAGGGGGGGAGGGGGTGGGGGGGTACAGACAGGGAGAGAGAGAGAGAGGTGTTAAAGGGAGAGTTAAAGAGAGGATGACTTTGTGTTAGATGGCAGTGGATGGGGGAGAGGAAGAGAGGACAGGAAAGGAGATGAGAGGAGGAGAAGGGAAGAGAGGAGGGGGAAGAGAGGAGAGGAGAGAGGGGAGAAAGAGGAGAGGAGAGGAGAGGGAAGAGAGAGGAGGAGAGGGAAGAGAGGAGAGGAGAGGAGAGGTTGCAGAGCATCTCTCTGTCAGCAGAATCAGACATGTATTAGTGGACTAAGAGGCCCTGGTGGAGCCAAAGTAAAGGACCTACTCTCTCTCTCTCTCTCTCTCTTTTCTCCCTCTCTCCTTTCTCTATCACTTCCTGTACATATCGCTAGATGTCTTTTGTACATTTCTCTAACTCCTTTCTTTCTTTCTTCTTCCTTCCACATCCACTTTTTTGTCTCTCTCTCTCATCTCCGCTAGATGTCTCCTCTTCTTTCTCTCTCTTCTTCTTTCTGTCCTTCTTTCACTCTTTTCCTCTTTCTTTCTTTTCTTTCTTTCTCTTTCCTCTCTTTCCATCTCTTGCTTTTTTGTCTTCTCTCTCACTTCCTGTACATATCGCTAGATGTCTTTTTGTACATTTCTCTAACTCCTTTCTTTCTTTTCTTCTTTTTCCTTCCTTCTTTCACTCTTCCAGGGCTCCCTTACGGTTATCTGACTCCCGTCAGCCTCTATCTCTCCCATCCCTGTCTCTGTCTCAAGAGGGACAAAGGGCACTTGCACAGAAAGCCCAAGTACAGAGAGAGAGAGAGAGAGAGAGAGATAGAGATGGGATCAGACAGAAGGAGGACCAGAGGGAAGGACAAAAGGAGACAAAAAGAGAAAAAAAGGAGCGAAAGAGGAGGAGGGGGGGCATTTGTCTTTTAAACACACTAACATCAGATGGCACATCAATGTGACTCGGACAGCCGGAGAGAGAGAGCGCCCCAGACAGGACAGGAGCAGAGTAGGGAGAGCGGGCTGGGAGGGGGGACGGGTGGGGGGCAGACAGGGAGAGAGAGGAGAGAGGTGTTAAAGGGAGAGTTAAAGAGAGGATGATGAGAGGGAGGGGAGGGAAGGGAAGAGAGGAGAGGGGGAAGAGAGGAGAGGAGAGGGGGAAAAGAGGAGAGGAGAGGAGAGGAGAGGGGGAAGAGAGGAGAGGAGAGGGGGAAGAGAGGAGAAGAGAGGAGAGGAGAGGTTGCAGAGCATCTCTCTGTCAGCAGAATCAGACATGTATTAGTGGACTAAGAGGCCCTGGTGGAGCCAAAGTAAAGGACCTACTCTCTCTCTCTCTCTCTCTCTTTCTCCCTCTCTCTTTCTCTATCACTCTCTCTCTGGGCTTAATTAAAATGGGTTGGGTGCACACTCCAGCCACGCACCTCAACAGACCTACTGAACACACGTAAAACACACACACACACACACACACACACACACTAGTGTTAATTTCGTCAGACAAGACGAGAGGAAATATGTTAGTCAACTACCTTTTTTTTCATGACTAAGACGAGACGATGACGAGACTGCAGTAATGTCCTGAAACACTGACTAAGACTATCTTAAGATTCATTATTGTTGACGAAAAAGACTAGACTAAAATGTTTTGCATGAAATAAAAACTAAGATAAAATCTCTCTTCATTTTAGTCTACAAAATGAGAAGACCTAATATCTAGCTGTTATATTTTCAAAATTATTCCAAATGAGTTCATGCAGCAGCTTTCCTGTAGGCTAGTCTATTTGTTGCTGCAACCCTGTGGCTGCAACACGAAACTACATGGAACAATAACACCGGAGATTTCTGTCAGAGTTAGCAAGCTAACTACCTAAGCTTTATGCCACAATGCTACAGACCCAGAAGTTGAAGCTTCTCTCATACATAGACAAATTAACATCCCCCAGAATGTCCATATGAAAATTTTCAGCAAGTAATGTCAACTATTTAACTAGTCACACTGATGATGCAAAGTTTGCTAGCAAGTAAGCTAATATGGAAAGTTCGCTAGCAAGTTAGCTAAGATCATATTCTCTGTTAAGATGGAGTTTGGGGAATGTGTTGCGCATATCGCCATCTAGCGTGGCGGAGTAAAACATTAATACTTGGGTCTACGACAGTGTTTCTCAAACATTTTCAGACGAAGGACCACTTAACTAACCAATAAAAAGAAACGCACGGACCACCTAGCTAAAAAAAAAAGATTAGACCTACTTCAACAGTATATTAGCCTACACAAAAAGGCCTACTCACTGAACAACCTTGCTTATTGTCTTTGCACTTTGCTTATTGTGTCAGATTCATATGATTTAACTGGCATATCTTACATAGACAGTGTTGCAGAACTGTTTGGATTTACATACAGTAGCCTACAAGTTGGTTCAAAATTGCAAACAACTCATCTATATCATATTTTACCACGCCTGCTTATGGACCAACAGTGCGGATAACACTTTGAGAAACACTGGTCTACGATGATCATGACAGTGGTCCATTCAAATCTTTTACTGTCTATGGTCAAATCCCAGCCGAGCTATAACTGTAGCTCGACTTACCTGTCCATGTAAACATACTGACTGACAAAAAATCTGAATGAGTTCTAACAAACGAGTAGCCCTGTGGACACACAATATTGGAAAATTGAGATGTGTGAAACATTATTTCACTGAAATGGTAATCAGAAATAATTTATTATAAAAAACGACTAAAATGTTTTGACTAAAACTGACTAAGACTAAGATACCTTTAGTTTTCTTTTGACTAAAACTAGACTAAAATGACAAGACTTTTAGCTAACTAAAACTTGACTAACAAAAATTATATTTGAATGACTAAATATGACAAAGACTAAAAAGGACATTTTGTCACAAGACTAAGACTAAGACTAAATTAAAAATAGGTGACAAAATTAACACTAACACACACACACACACACACACACACACATGCACGCGTACACTATGGACAAAAGCACACAACTGAACAAACCGCAACACACTCCTGTTTTGCACAAACAAAAAAGGCAAGAGACAGAGACAGTCACTTCAACACAAACTCACTCCAATGCAAGTCAGTTGCTACAGCCGCAACAGTCCAAACTTTCTCTATTTTTCTGTCACGTGACCAGTAAGATGAAGAAAGGAGAAAATAAAGACCTTTATTATGGGAGACTGGACTTGAGATAAGAGGATCTCCAGATGGACACCAAACTCTTAAAACAAATGTGTTGTCCCCATCTGGACACCGAGATGTGTTAAAAACAACGCAAGTTGTGTTGTTTTCAACAGATTGGTTTTAAGAGTGCATGCAGAAAGTGATTACGCTTCTCTGTTTCTACAGTCCTCACTCTCTTGACTCTTTTTCTCTCTCTCATGATCATTCATTTGCTTTCATCTCATTCTGCATCATTCATTCTTTTGACTTTCTTTCTTTCTTGTCTCATTCTTTTCCTTCTTCTTCTCTTCCCTCTCTCTCTCTCTCTTTACTTTTTTGCTCTTCTCTCTCTCTTCTCACTGCCTCTGTTCTCTCCTTGCGTGTGGATCTGACCTCCCCATGACCAGCCCTTTACTCATGCCACACGAGCCCCTCCCCTTTCTCCTTCCTCAATCTCTCACCTCATCCACCAGTTAAAACTGAAATGGGCTTGTGCTCCACACACACACACACACACACACACACACACACACACACACACACACACACCGCACATTAGCCAGCATCAGCATATTGCCGGTCCAGTGCTCACAACTAAATAGCCTCACACACACACACACACACTGTTCTTTCTGCCAGCAACTGTATTAGGTTATTAAGAGAGGAGAGGAGAGATGAAGGAGAGTGTGAGAGAAAGAGAGAGGAGAGAGCATGAAGTAACAGATGGGAGGATGAGTGGAGAAAAGAGAAGACAGGATCACGATCATTGTGTTTCATTAGCACAAACAGACAAACAGACCGACAGACAGACAGACAGATAGATGGATGGATGGATAGATGGATAGATAGATAGATAGATAGATAGATAGATAGAGAGAGAGAGAAAGAGAAAGAGAGAGAGTTTAGATTTAAGAATACATGTTTAAGTTTTCTTTAAACATGGATTTAGTTACTATTTTTTTTTTAAACATAAGTTTTCTTTCTTTTAGTTTAGATAAGTTTCCTTTCTTTGACCCCCCTTAAA
>NC_063195.1:27661462-27691462 GCF_017589495.1 Alosa alosa | reverse complement strand
GGAAGGACCATGGCCCTGTTCATCCATTTGCAACACACTAGGCACTAGCTCAGCACTAAATGGGTAACATTACATCAGCATGGATTTCGCTTGGCAAATAGTAGAAGAGTGATCAAGTTCACTGTGGCGTCTGATAGCCCAAGATTCCTTTTGTCGGCCCGCGTCCCCATGCAAACCCTGTGAAACCCTCTAAACCCACCAGCCATGAGCCATCCCAATGAACACGGCTAACAAACCAAGCCTGTTCGTCTATGGATTGTGATTCTCTCTTTCGACATATTCTGATTGTATCTATGTAGTATGGTTCTGATTGTATCTATGTAGTATGGTTCTGATTGTATCTATGTAGTATGGTTCTGATTCTGGAATCCCAGAAATGTTGGTGTGTTTTCATTTCTTGCCTCTCTACTCCTCTTATTGCTCTACTCTGCATTCTTGTTGTCTGTCTCTTCTCTTCTTCCTGTTCGTCTCTCTCTATCTCTCCATCTGTGTCAGAGGCACCCCTTGCCTGCTGAGGGTCTACACTCTCGAATGAGATCCTGCTGCCTCAGCAGGCTGCCTGGGCTGCTAAACGCACCAGCCGCAGTTAAACTGTCACCGGGGAAGATTTAGGACCTGGGAGGAAACCGTCGCCCCCATAACCCACCTCCCCCCACCCCCAGCCGCACCACGCCCACCTACTCGGACCGCCCAGCGGACGGATGTGAAGGGAGTCGGGTGCCCTGCGTGGGGGCGAGTGTGTGGGGCTGCCTAGACGCGACGCGACGCAACACCATCACATGTGGTCAGCAGGGAGCTTCACCTGTTCTTTCTTTTCTTTCTTCTTTTTCTTTTCTTCACCTGTTCTTTCTCTTCTTTCTTCTTTTTCTTTTCTTCACCTGTTCTTTCTCTTCTTTCTTCTTTTTCTTTTCTTCACCTGTTCTTTCTCTTCTTTTCTTTCCCTGTGGCAGGCCAGCGCTTCCTTTTGGATAGCTGGTGGGAGGAAGCACGCAGCCCACCCCCCGTCGCCATAGAGACCCAAACAGCCTCAGCTGTTGGAACTCTAGTTTTAGTAACAGCATGCTTAGCGAAGCAATAGTGAGGAAAACATCTTGTTTTTTTTGCCCTTGTGCAGAGCACCACAACAAAAGTGAATTCACCGGAAGCCTTCAGATTATAATTGATTGTTTACATGAGGGGTTGTTGTTATCTTGAAGCCAGCCGAACGGTGAGAGTCTGACTGTCACGTTACACTATTTTTGTCCTTAACTGACTATTTTTGATTTGATATCAGCGGCCACCACACCACACAGGCTAGCTGCTATCAGGCAGCATGTGAGTGAGTCACAAAAACAAACCAGGTAGATGGGAGAATGAGTCACCACTCTACATCTACACTAACCACCACCACCACACACACAGCATTGGCGGTGGCACAAAAATAACCACACGACTCTCTCAGGTAGGGCTTTCAAAAGCAGGAAGAACAGCAAAAACAAAGAAAGAATGGTCAGAGAGAAAGAAAGAAAGACAGAAAGAAAGGCAGTGAAGCACAGGGAAATGTGTCTCTCTGTATCTGTGAGACTGTAGTGGATATGAGGTTTATTAGCCATTTTAGCCCGAGTGCTGTTTACACACTGTGGAGCATCTCCTGTCTCTACTCAGGGAGAGGGTGTGTGTGTGTGTGTGTTTGTGTGTGTGTGTGTGTGCTTCTCTATGCATGCTTGAATCTCTCTCTCTCTCTCTCTCTCTCTCTCTCTGTGTGTGTGTGTGTGTGTGTGTGTGTGTGTGTGTGTGTGTGTGTGTGCATGCATGATTGCACGTGCACCTCTGCCAGCACTCGACCAGATCATGGGGGTGATGGGAAAGAGGAAAGTGCACGTGAGGGAGGGATCGATTGGAGCCCCTCCCCCTCTCTCCCTCCTCTCTGTCCCTCCATCACTCTCTCCCTCTCTCCCTCCTCTCTGTCCCTCCATCACTCTCTCCCTCTCTCCCTCCTCTCTGTCCCTCCATCACTCTCTCCTCCACCAAGGACACTCTGCTGGTTCCCCCTCTGTGGAAGGGAAGGGAGGACTCGTGCGCACTCAGTCCTCTCTGGTTCCCCACGCGTTGCATCAGCAGGTTGTTACTGAGAGGGCCAGCGTGGTAGCGTTGGGTGCGAGGGGGAGAGAGAGGTGCATTGTGGGTAACATTGTGAGCAGTGAGTTGAGTCATAACTCCGGAGGAAGGCTGTAAATAGGAAAAACACCACACTACACCACACCACACCATACCACACCCCATCATACCATATCAAACCACACCACACCACACCTAACAACACCACATCTTACCACACAACACCACATCTCACCACACACAATATTTCACCACACCATTCCACACCCCACCATACCATATCATACCTCACCTCACCACACCAAACAGCACCACATCTCATCACCGCCATTGTCATGGGCTGAGGTACTTTCACAGCCACCCGTTTGGCTTGGAGCGTCGGAAAGAAGCAAAGACAGAAAAGAGAGAGACAGATAAGTGGCTGGTCCGCTAACCCCACAGTGAGGAGGAGGTAATTAACAGAGCCAGAGATCTCCCAAAAGCTGAGCGCCTAATTAAATTAAGAGCGCTGATTTCTTTTCCCGTCTCTTTCGTGGGACTGGTGTAATAATTAAACATGCGCTCATCTCTTTTTGATAGGCTGCTCCTTACACCTGGCGCCACTTGACCTTTCAGTGGCGGCATCAATGGCACTCTCCTAATGAGAAGGAGGAGATTTCAACCCTCCTCCCAAGTTAGACTGACATTTTATTTCAAATGCATTTAAAAGAAAACCCAATTTAAATGTTTGTTTGTATGTTTTTTTTTTATGGTTGTTACCATGCCATTGTTTGGTGCACAATGTGACCAGTGAACTATGGTCATAAAAGGCTGTGCTTTTGGTAAACGCGTTGCCATAGCAACCCCGCCAGCTGTAGAATTAGCCTGTTACCCTCTGGCCCCTGGGGTCAGGGGACAGGAGAGGCTCCGGCACTGACCTCAGCTCTATACTGTCTCTCCAGCATGAATTTAAAGCAACACTGAAACGATTACCCACTTTAATTTTGTGCATTTGGCAAGCACTTTTATCCAAAGAGACTTACTTCTCCAGGAACAACAATCAAACTCCAATAAATAATCACTAAGCACATTTAATTTTCAAAGAAGTACACAGTAATGTGGCTTGCGAGAGAGGTATGATTTTGGGGATCGTTTTTATATGCAACCAGTTTTGTTACTATCTCCAAATTAGTTCTGATAGTGCCAGATGAGTTACTGATGTTCACATGCTTTTCAGGTAGTTAATTGGTTGGGTATAAACTAGGGCTGCACAATTATCGCAATTGCAATCACAATCGCAATATGAACCAACGCAATTACCTAATCGCAAAAAACTACAAAAAATCGTGCCCAGTTAATTTTGTCACATTTCTGACTTTTATATTCATTTCATCCTCCTTGACTATGGCACTTCTGTGTGCGTAGTGCGTGAGGAGCACAGACATTCTGATTGCTGAGCTTCACAGTCAGTCGCAGGTACTGTGTTCCTTGTGCACCGGGCACCAATCAGGGGTGGCACAAAATAAAGAGCCATTTTGAATATTGAACTGAATCAATTCATTGACATAAAAAAAAACATTGTAAATCGCAATAGCAATATCTGTCAGAAAAATCGCAATTACATATTTTCCCCAAATTGTGCAGCCCACGTTTAAACCAAATACACCAGCTTCTTTCAGTGAATAACTTTACATTGCCAAGACACTGATTCCATCTGTGATAACATAACTGACAATATATCAGTTAGCAGGTTCATTAATCTAGACCTTTAGCGCAAACCTTAAAATCATCTAACACTTGGGACGACATTATAAGCCAAAGCACCTTTGTGAACAACAAACTCCCGTCTGGCCCTGCACACTGAATAAACGACCCACGAGACTAAGCATTTGTCTCGCAAAAAACAACAGCAATGTCGGTTACGGGAAAGACACTGCCCAATGGCGGCTCCCCTCATCACGGTAACCATGGTAACCCTTGCACCCTCTTCCTCTAGGCTTGAAGGGAGAGGGTGATGTTATGGGGTTGGTTGGGTGGAGATGTACAAGACCTCTCAGGAGACCTGCCCACCAGCTGAGGCTACAACCTCTCCCTCTCCCCTAGCCCCATATATATATATATCTTTATGAAGTGATAATGAGTCTTTCTTGTGTTTGATGTCATCACAATGTCCTGAAAGTGTGTGTTTGCATGTCTTTCTGTGTGTCTGGGTCTATGTACTGTATGAGATTGTCTGATGTGTGTGTGTGTGTGTGTGTGTGTGTGTGTGTATGTGTGTATATGTGTCTGTGATTATGTGGGTGTGTGAGTGTGTGTTGTAGGGGGTGGGGTGTCATCAGAGATGTGTAGTGGCTAAATAAAGCAGTGATCAATACTAATCATCAGAGCCAAAGCGTCTCAACACCCACGCCTGGTGTGTGTGTGTGTGTGTGTGTGTGTGTGTGTGTGTGTGTGTGTGTTGCATTTATAATAAGGGTGTGTTGAGTGTGTGCTTGGTGCTTGCACCAGTATGTGTGGAAGCATGTGCTAGTGTTATGTAAGTCTGGGTGCACTGGATGCATAGTAGTTTAAAGGGTAGTATCACAGGTATGGATGCATAGTAGTTTAAAGGGTAGTATCACAGGTATGGATGCATAGTAGTTTAAAGGGTAGTATCACAGGTATGGATGTACAGTAGTTTAAAGGGTAGTATCACAGGTATGGATGCATAGTAGTTTAAAGAGTAGTATCACAGGTATGGATCCAGTGTTTAGGTTGTGGTTTATGTTCATATTGTACATACATATAGTGCATTATAGTGTAGTATATGTATTGAACATAGCATGCAACCATCGTGTGTGTGTGTGTGTGTGTGTGTGTGTGTGTGTGTGTGTGTGTGTGTGTGTGTGTGTGGGAGGGCATGGTGACTTGTCACTGATTTTATTTTAGCTGCAGCAGAGCAGGTGGTGGAGGCTGATCACTCCCGTCTGCCACCCCAAATCACATGTTACTACAGCGCACACACACACACACACACACACACACACACACACACACACACACACACACACACACACACACACTCCTACACTCATACACCCACACACCTGGGACCTTTTTCAGCCTCCTTCCTCTCTCTCTCTCCCTCTCTCCCTCTCTCTCTCTTGCTCTCTCTGTTACTGGCTCTCCTTCTCTCATCCACACCCTTTAGCTTTTTTTTCTGTTCATCGTCCTGTCTCTCTCTAAATCACTCTCTTCTCTGTCAGTTTGTCATATGAGCACATAAATAATCATACCTACACACACGCGAGCGCGCACACGCACGCGCACATGCACGCACACACACGCATGCACAATCATGACAAGCAATTTTTCTGATATACTGTACAGCATACAAATGTCCCATCTTGATGCCCAACATACAGTACATAAGTGTATACTCTCTCTCTCACACACACACAAAACACACACACACAAACGCACGCACGCACGCACACACACACACACACACACCCTTCCTCTCTCTCTCGTCTTATCTTGGGACTGCTCTGCCCTTGTCCTCCACTTATCCAGTAATGTGCTGGGATGTCAGCACCTCTGAGGCAGCTGCCTGACTGACAGTGTTCCTGACCTAACCGCCCCACCCCCGCCCCCGAGACACCCCACACCTCACACCCCCTGACCCCCCCTGACCCCCTCTCCTCTCCTCTCCGCCGCCCTTGTCCTGTCTGACAACCCCAATTCTCGCAGCGCCTCAACTGCCACCCAGACTAACGTCTTCCCGTGCCTGAGTACCCTTACTGGCTGCTGATACCGCAACATCTGACCTCACTGTCAGGCCATACACGCAATTTCTCCCAACAGCACCAGTCACACACGTTAGAACAATTAACGGTTCTTCTGACCATCTCCATGGACAACTAAAAGCTGAAGGTTCTACCTGGAACCCTGATGGTGCAGGATGGCTCTGGGAAGAGAACAATATTTTTTAATGGAAAGGAAATGGAAAAATATTTTAATGAACCTATGGTACCAGACTTAGGGGCCGTTCACACCAGGAATGATAACTGTAACGATAACTATAACCATAATGATAAAAGCGTCCACACTGAACAACGATAAGAAAAGTCTCTCTTTGTGTTGATGAATGTGATGGCTAACATTTTATGGATTTTGATTGGCTGTCAGCTTTTTATCGTTCTCAAAATCGCTCTGAAAGTGACCCCCAACAATATCGTTCTTCATGTCGTTATAGTTATAGTTTATGTGTGGACATCGTCATTCATATTATCTAGAACAATATTTATTTTGCCGTTATCGTTATAATTATTGTTCTTTTGGTGTGAATGGCCCTTATTCATGGACTAGATGCACTAGCCAGATCACATGTTCATCTGCCACCTACTATGCTACTAGTCTGACTGCAAATGTGTAATATACCACTCAATATTATTAGCTTTGGTTACTTTTAGGAGCACTCAACTCCAGCACGCAACCGCCTCCATGAGTCATGTCCAGTTAGGCGAACCAGGTGTTAAGGAATGACCTCAAAATGATACAGACACCCCTCTCCCTCTTTTTTGACACCAAAATTACAGACAAGTGGATGCTATGAATCTACTACATAAACAGTAGCAAGTCATCTTTCTCTCTCTCTCTCTCTCTCTCTCTCTCTCTCTCTCTCACACACCATAACACACAGTGACGTTTGTACACAAATAGAGTACTGGGAGAGCACTACTAGTTAGCTGGCTCGTCAGCTAACTGAAGCAGCGTGCTAGACGAAGCCATTTCCCTAAACTGAACTAACAGGACAATAGATGGCCAGAGGCACAGAGCAGACACAAAGGAAAAGTAAGAAAGGCCAAAACAGATGAACAGAGATGGATGGATGGATAGATAGACACATAGACTGATAGATAGACTGATAGATAGACTGATAGATAGATAGATAGATAGATAGATAGATAGATAGACAAGGCATACACACACACACACACACAAACTGGTTCATACGGGCTCCACTCTCTGCCAGGATCTCTGGGGAGGAGGCTGGGACTGCGGGGGTGTGTTGAGCAACGGAGATCAAACACACACTGAGCCTGTCTCTCCCCTACTGCTCTTCTCTCCTACTACACACACGCACACACTCACACACACACACACACAGACTGCAGTGCAAAGCAGCCATAGAGATAGGCTGAGAGCAAAAGGGTGGGAGATAGGAGTGGAGAGAGAGAGGGAGAGAGGAGGAGAAATATGTAGATATATATAGTACAGAGGAGAGAGAGAGAGAGAGACTAAGCAAAAGAACAAGAGAGGAGAGAGAGGGAGGGAGAGAGAAAGAGAGAGAGGGAAGATGCTTTTAATGACTGCCGGGTTCTCATGTGACTGCCCTACATCTTTACCGAATGAGGAGGTGAGAGAGGCAGAGCCAGAAAGACAGAAAGAGAAAAAGAGAGAGGGGGCAAGGGAAAGAAACTGAAAGAAAGAGAGAGAATTGAAGACTTGTTACCAGGGGGGAAGGATGCAAATAACACCCAACCATCTCAACAAGACGCTAACCGCTCACTCTCATTAGCCTTCTTCTTCAAGGGCTAAATCACAGCGTCATCTACGTAATCATTATCATTAGCCTTCACAACATTAGCTCTCCTATTATCAACCGCTCATTAATGCCGTTTTTTTGTTTTTTTTTAAAGCAAAACAACTATTAGACCCCACAATATCAATTTGATCGATTTGACTACGCCATAAAGGAACATGGCCCATGACCAAGTGGAGAGAGAGAGAGAGAGAGAGAGAGAGAGAGAGAGAGAGAGAGAGAGAGAGAGAGTATGAGAATGGAAGCTGATGCGTCTCTAGTCTGTACTGCGGCTCTGCTACTGCTGATGCTTGTGCTGCTGATGCTGCTCAGAGTCTGCCAGTGCTAATGGCATGTTACCGCACACACGGAGAAGAAGAGAGAGAGAGGGATGGAGGGAGGGAGGGAGGGATTGAGGGAGATTGAGAGGAGAAGATGGAAAGATATGGAGAGATGTGAAAAGATGGAAAGGATGAATGATACAGAGAGAGAGAGAGGGATGAAGAGAGAGGGAGAGATGAAGAGAGATAGTGGGGGAAATAGAGAAAAAGAGGGTGATTATAGTGTATGAGCGAAATACAGGAAGATCGAAAGAGTGAACGAGAAAAAAGAGGTTGCGCTAAAGACACTGAGTGAGAGAGAAAAGAGGGAGAGAAAGAGAACCAGAGAAGATAAATGCCACCGCTGAGCACTAATTACTGGGGGGGGGGGGGCACGAGGAGCGTGCTCACTGGATGATGGAGGGACAGCTGTGTCTGGAAGAGAAGACAGGGCTCAATGAAGTGTGTGTGTGTGTGTGTGTGTGTGTGTGTGTGTGTGTGTGTGGCTGATGAGATGTGTCGGGCCCTCTCCTGCATGCACTGATATTTGGCCGTATCACTCGTGACGGGCAGGGTGGGGGTGGTGGTTCTGTAAGAGAGCACTTCTTCCCTCAAATGTGACACGGCTCTTGCGCGGAATAAAAAAAAAATCTGGCCTCAGGGGATTCTCTTTTTTTCGAACTCTCGCCCTTTCTCTCCTTCTTTCCATTCTTTCCCTTCTTTCCCTTTCTCTCCTTCTTTCCATGTCTCTAGCTATTCTTCTCTCCTCTCGCACTCGCATACTCCATATCCCTTTCTGCCATTTTCACTCTCCATCTCTCTCTCTCTCCTACACTCCATACTCCTCCCTGCCATTCTCTCTCTGCCTTTTCTCGTCTACTCCCTCTTTCTCTCTCTCTCTCTGCCACTTTCTATTGCTCAGACTCACACAATATATCTTCCTTTCTGCCACACTCTCTCCATCACTCTTATGCTCACTCTCTCTCTCTTTCTCTCATTTATGTTTCCCTCTTTTTCCTTTTTTTATTAATGCAATGGTGTACACCTTGCCAGTTGGTGCTTTTAATGTTGTGTCTCACAGTTTTTGTGCTTTTGTGAGTCGGTTAGATAACGTTAATGGTTTTAAAAAGGACTGTTACACCTCTCTCTCTCTCTCAATCTCTTTCTGTCAGTAGGCAGTGGGCAGGGGAAGTTTTGTCCGGTGGCGGTCAATCTCTCCGAGGGGAGCTACCCCTCGCTGCTGTGCCTCTGAGACCTCCAAGCCGCTGCCCTGTGGGTGCTGGCTATGCTCTCTCTCTCTCTCTCTCTATCCTCATTCCTATCACTCTCTCTCTTTCTATCTCTCCTCCTTTCATTGAAGTTTTGTCAGTCCAATCTCTCCCGAGGAGCTACCCCTCGCTGCTGTGCCTCTGAGACCTCCAAGCCGCTGCCCTGTGGGTGCTGGCTATGCTCTCTCTCTCTCTCTCTTTCTCATTCTATCTCTCTCATTCTATCACTCTCTCTCTTTCTATCTCTCTCTCTCTTTCTCATTCTCACTCTCTCTCTCATTCTATCACTCTCTCTCTCCCGCTTCCTCTCTCTCTCTCTCTATCTAACGTTCACGCTCACGTTGGCCAAAGGCCAATAAATAATTTACATTCTGCAGATTGAATGTAGATCACTAGCTCAACACAGACCAGAGAGATGGAGAGAGAGAAAGAGAGATGGAGAGAGAGAAAGAGAGATGGAGAGAGAGAAAGAGATGAAAAGAGGGAGTGAGTTAGAGGAAGGGAAAATGCAAGCGAGAGAGAAATGGAGTGAGACAGGGAGAGAGAGAGAGAGGGAGGAGAGGGAGGGAGAGGAGGAGAGAGGGGGAGGGAGACAGGGAGACAGGGAGAGAGAGAGAGGAGAGGGAGACAGGGGAGAGAGAGAGAGAGGGAGGGAGGGGAGACAGGGGGAGAGAGAGGGAGGGAGAGACAGGGAGAGAGAGAGAGGGAGAGAGAGAGAGAGAGAAGGGGAGAGAGGGGGAGACAGGGGAGAGAGAGAGGGGGGAGACAGGGAGGGAGACAGGAGAGAGGGGGGAGCAGGGGAGAGGGAGAGGGAGAGGGAGACAGGGAGAGAGAGAGAGAGAGAGGGAGAGAGGGAGACAGGGAGAGAGAGGGGGAGAGAACTCTCTGTGCGCTCTCTTTTTCTCCACCTCTGTGCTACTCTCCCCCTCATTCTCTTTCTCAACCATATTCTCTTCTGCCCTGTCTCTCTCTCCATCTCTCTCTGCCTCTCTCTCCATCTCTCTCTCTCCATCTTTCCATCTCTCTCTCCATCTCTCTCCATTTCTATTTCTCTTTTTTTCACTCATCCTCCTGCCACTCTCCTCTCTCTCGTAAATCTCTCTCACACACTCACCCATGTGCAGCACCATAGAAGCGCTAGAGAACTAGAGTGTAATTATCTGAACCACACCCCCCACCCAACCCCACCCATGCATTACAGTAATGGCTAATAACACATCTTTCAGGGATGAAAACACTACATTTGTAACTGTTCAAAGTCTAAAGCACAATCCTGAACACATTCCTGAAACATATTCCAACTAATTATATAGTATTGCCACAGTATCATATAAGTGAATGACACTTAGTCCACCGTTGACCAAGATCAAGTTTACTTACTTCCTGTAGAAGCATCAGCTACTGATGCCACCAAGTTCTCTCTTGGCACTCCTTGTGTTTTGAGATCTCTATGTGGGTGTAGTTGAACGGATGAAGACCTCTCCTTCCTGCCCTGACCACGCAACTCCCTGAGGATAGTGTCCATCTGTCTGGACATGCTGCCATCTCCCAGTATTCGCACGGGGGGGGGGGACCGCTGGACCTCCATGTGACAGCGACGGAGGAGGCCCCCACTGAGAGACTAGTGCCCTCCTCCAACTCGCAGCATGGGGTGACAGAGCAGCCTAGACTGGGCCAGAGAACCAGGGGTTCCAGAGATGGAGGCCAACAATGGAGTCGAGCCATCTCTAAACCCGGCTGCCTGAATGGAGCCATGGGTCAGCATGCAGGCTGGTGTGAGGAGCTCTCTATCTCTCTCTCTATCTCTCTTTCTTTCTCTCTACTGCACTCTCTTCCACTCTTTCTCATGCGCTCTCTCTCTCTCTCTCCCTGACTACAGCGATTATGATAATGGCAATGCAAAGCCGATGAACTGACTTCATGCTGGCATGAAATACAGCACCATCAGCAAAGATGACTTAATTCCCACTAAAATAGTTGCCCGAGCGAGGCAAACTCATTTAAGTGTGTTGTATTATTTTAAATGAAACGTTTCTTTCGCTGTGTTGTTTTTTTTTGTTTTTTTGTCCTTGCATCTGAAGTATCTTACACTCAGAATGTGATTTTTCCGCAGTCTATGCCCCATCCACTTGGGAATAGCCAAACCAACCTCAAAAACAACGACGACGACAACAACAAACAACTAAATACACAAACAAACAAACTACAAATACCCAAAAAAAATACTGACTGAAGTTCTGGTAAGGTTTCATCTCAGGCCCATTCCGTCTTAATGAGCACCTGGGAGAACAGGGATGGGGGTTGAACGGGGGACGAGGGAGGGAGGGAGGGGGGATGAGCAGCTGACAGCCCTGTTGGAGCTCAAGAGAGATGGACACGGGACAGGAAGAGAGCGGAGGAAGGACGAGAGGAAGAGACCAGCATGGGCAGTTACGTACAACAAACATGCCCATTTCCTGCCCAAAACTGCTAATATAGACTGATAATCGACAGGAACATTTCCATATTATTGTTGCATGAAAAAAAAGCTTTTCCTCGAAGTTATACAAATGAATGTGCTGTTTCATTGTTCAGTTAGAAAGACATGAGGATGAGTCTGTTGTCAGTACTTCAACTGATATGAGCAATATATCTTATTAGGAATGTCATTGAAGATTGATATATTGGTTATTAATTGCATAAGATTTTCAAAAATGACTGGATACAATCTGTATATCCCAAATAAACTAACTTGGGCTGGCAATCTGAACAAGGCCAAAGTTACTTTGTCACATCCCTCACTCTCTCCTACATGTATGCTCCTGACTGCAATTTTTTGCAAGTAAATTAGGCTTTATGGTTTAAACGTTATGGTGGAGAAACATTGGGGATTGTCAATCTTAAAACAAAAATGTGAAGATATAAGGGCCTTTTTAAATGATGAGGAGACAGCAAAGTCATTCAATGAGAAAAGTGTCTCGTACATGAACTAAAGTTATCATTTGGCGTCTGGGAACACTGAGCTGATTCACTGCTTAAGATCATCATGTTGAATTAGTAAATAGATTTTGACTGGTTCTTAAATTAACTTTAGTCAGACTTTAGACATTGCACTTTGCCCGGTGTATAAATTAGGGCCCATACAGTCACAGTCAAGGAGAACTGCGGCCATGTTTCATACAGATCTCTGTTTCTGGAGGTCACTGAATACTGCCGGTACAAAACAAAAAGCTAAAGTGCTACACTTTGGGGGCATGTAGCACAGTAGCTCCCTTTTTCAGAAACGTGCTTGAGGAAAAGAATACGAAGTTTAAGTTTGGCTACGCTGCGGCATCAGCAGGTCAGTATCATTGATGATTGTGTTATTATATTGTAGGCCTACTTTTCAGAAGACTGATTTTATGTTGGCTTTTCATCACGTTCATAATGTTATGTTGGTTGGTTCACATTGTTTTCATAATATTTAACCAAAGCTTCAGCTATTGTTCTATCTAGGTTACAGAAAATAACTCTCATGGGAATGTGTACGAATAAACGATCTTCAATCATTTCATGTGATGAGCCTACTTTTATGATCTGGTTAAATTATTAGCTTTTAAATTTGCTATGATGAAAACATATCTGACCAGAAAATTCCACACGCCAAATGATAACTTTAGTTCATGTGCGTTTCCTTACATCCTACAGCCATACACAGCTTAGATAATGAAGCATTCAATGTAACAAAGACACTTTTTCATCTGAAAAAAAGCTGACATAGATTGGTAATCGTTGGGAAAATATATTATATGTGAATAATAATATAACAATATATGAAAAAGACGATGCATGAAAAGGGCTCTTCCTCAAAATGATATTACTGAGTTACTGAGTATTACTGAGAGACTATACAACTCAACGTGCTGTGGCCGTAATAAGCAACTCCGAATCGAAACAGAGATGGACGTGTGTTGGTGCTGACCAGTTCTGAGCGACACTAAGCCAATACCTAAATTGCAGGTGAAGGGCCTGTCTACAGGAGATGAATGACAGAACGCAGAGTATAGTATGGAGCTTAGACGAGACGCCCGCAAGGCTCATTAATTCACAGATGGCCTTATAGCACTGGGAGAAGCTATGCACCCACCTCCATGTCTGTGACTAAAGCCCACACTATTAAACACAGGAGGCTAGTATGTGTGTGTTTGTGTGTCTTAGTGTGTGTGTGTTTGTGTGTGAGTGTGTGTGTGCGTGTTTGTGAGTGTGCGTGTGTGTGTGTGTGTGTGGCTGATAAGATGTGTCGGGCCCTTTCCTGCATGCACTGAGAGAGAGAGAGAGAGAGAGAGAGAGAGTTAATGTGTCTCTGTATATGTGTCCCTTTTCATGATTGCACAGTGGAGCGTGAAAACCCCAAATGGTCATATATATAATATGTGTGTGTGTGTGTGTGTGTGTGTGTGTGTGTGTGTGTGTGTGTGTGTGTGTGTGTGTGTGTTTATTGGGGAGCATGCATATGTGTGTGTGTGTGTGTGTGTGTGTGTGTGTGTGTGTTTATTGGGGAGCATGCGTATGTGTGTGTGTGTGTGTGAGTATGCACGTGTTTGTGTGTGTATATGATTGTGTGCATGTTTTGGCTGAACTCGCCCTGTGGCTCCCTGTGGACCACTGATCCTGCCAAACAGGTGTCAGTGCCTCAGCTCTCTCTCTCACACACACACACACACACACACACACACACACACACAAAACACACACACACACACACACACAGCCACCAAATCCGCCCTCCAGCGTGACGGATCCGCCTCGCCATGACACCGATGAGACACTGATTGCCACTTCATCCGGACAGGAACGCTCAGAGTCACACACACACACACTCACACTCACACACACATTAATGTCCAGGCCCATCTGCACAGCACGCTAGTCAGTTCAATGCAAAACTGGCAGTGCCAGCAGCCAGCCTAGCACGAGCACGAGTTTGTCATGCGTTCAGTGATACCCGCTACACTCTGGCAAACGCCACTCCATGGTTTCCATGCCCCGTCAGGCAGAGCGGGGGCAGAGCCAACGGCAAGCCCCAAGGGACACCAGGTGCCAGAGCCTCCCATTCCTTCACTGGCTGAACAAACTCTACACCATAGGAAAGCAAGATCCAAAAAAAAACAACAGTTTCTGCACAATATTCTATCTAAATCCTCATAGTGATAATTTACTCCACTCCTACAGCAGCTGGTGGAATAAGTGAAACATTTTAGTGTCACTTTATGTAAAAACCCATAGCATAAAGTAGGTTTTAAAGCTTCTTCTTACTATAAAAAGTACTGTACAAATATTGTAATAGACAAGTAATGGTAAGTACAGGGACAACGGGACTTTTAAGTTGGAATGTGCGTTTATGTCCCTCTGAAAGTGGACATCAAAGCAGACGTATCCATGCAGTGGCCCATATGGCACACCATTTCCACACCACTCTACCTGTTCATCATCACGTGCTGGCAGGCCCAGCGCCACCCAGAGACACGTGAAGAGTACGCAGATGAGAGAGAGAGAAAGAGAGAGAGAGAGAGAGACAGAGAGAAAGAGAGAGAGAAAGAGAGAGAGCAGCAGATGGTCCTGGAGAGAGGGTGAAAGAGAGGGACAGAAAGAAAAAGAGAGAAAGAAAAAGATAGAAGCTTCCAGAAACAGATGGATTGTCCACGGAGACGCTGACAGGGCGTGGTCGGCTTGGTCGCGTGGCGGTGGCGACGGCACCGGCGCGTGTGCGTCACAGCCAACGCCCCATGAGCGGACCGGCGACTGACCGCGGCCTCCCAGGTACTAAGCAGACACACGCAGCTGTCATGCATCTCCTTGACTTCACATAAGTAGCGCAGTTGTTTCCTATTCCCGAGTCGACTAACACAAGAGTCAATCCTACTCCAAATTTCCACTAAAGGGCAAAAACACGCACTTTTCACCCTGCATACGCTCTGCTCTGAAGTCTGTCATTTACGCCCCATGAAGGCAGTTATGCTTTGGGACGAGCTACTCCAAAATCTGGGACTTCCTTATGTAAGCAACTGTTATGCGCATTCTGCCATTAACTTGCACACCTTACCTGCTAAGAACTTCTGAGGGCTGTATTACGGTCGAGCGCCACTACAAGGTGAAACAGCATATAGATGTTGGCAGTAAACCTAGTTCTGTACATGTAGGCTACACGTTCAAAGAAATGTACAAAAAAAAAAACTGTCAAGTTTTTGCACAACTGTCGACAGTTGCCTGCACAACTGTCAAGCCACAGTAATCATTCATATTCTCAATATTCTCAACAGTGATTTTTAAATCATGAATCTAAACACCTCATGCACTGCTTCATAAACAAACCTCTGGGCAAAAGTGAAATTTGGTTACGTTAATATTTTGTTTATGTGATGAAACATAATTTCATTGTAGGTTGTTTGCGATACAGTTCACCTGGCTTATATTTTCAAAATCAAACACTGATTTATGTTCTTTGTGAATGTAAATGGCCTTCATTCGGTCAATGAGAATGTCCATGTTCCACGTTTTCATAAAAGCCAAAATGAATGAGATTGTGGATCAGTGTGGATCCGTCTCTTTCATAAGCCGCCTTGATTTCAAACTTACGTGCTGTGTGGTGTGGCAGAAATGCTAATTGGAGAATTTGGGCCTAATAGAACAGCAATATGAATAATCAACGTTGAGTTTTCTTGTTTCGACATTCAATTGCTCCATAAGTGTTAAATAAAGCCTGGGTACAGGACATGTTCATGGGCTCACGGGTATCCATGCTGATAAGAATCACTAAGGCCCCTGGAAAAGTGAGAAGTTCTGACCATGGCCAAATGTTCTTTACTTCCTTTCTACTCTTGTAAATGCATTGTGCACGGCTCTAAATGAAACAACCAAGGTGACAGAGACAGAAATGGAACTTGTGACGTTCCTTTCAGTTCTGTCCTGTTCTTGTCCTTTCCTTGTCTGGTGCTGGTGATGAGAGCTGGCAGGAGAGAGCTGGGTGGCTCAGGGCCGAGAGAGCAGCGTGCCCTTTAGAGCAAGTGATCTCCTCGCACCCCAAACCCCACCTACACACACACACACACACAAACACACTTACAAATACTTTACCTACACTCATACTTACACACTCATTCACACAAGCACACACACACATCCACACACACACACTTACAAATACTTTACCTACACTCATACTTACACACTCATTCACACACACACACACACACACACACACACACACTTACAAATACTTCACCTACACTCATACTTACACACTCATTCACACACGCACACACACACACACACACATACACCACACACACACACACTTTCAAATACTGTACCTACACTCATACTTACACACTCATTCACACATGCACACACACACACACACACTTACAAATACTGTACCACACACACACACACACACACACACACACCACCCCTTGGGCTATTGGCTATTTCCTAGCTGTGAAGGAGTCGCCTCTTAAACTGTTTTGACAGGAGTCGTCCCTTAGTTCTTGGCACAGGGCTCACACGCTCACCGTGTGGATAGACAGCCAGCCGCTCGCCTTGTTAAGCCACTTTACATTCCGCCGCACACTAATTCTTCACACACTCCTCTCTTACCCGCAGTTCACATCTTTATCACCACCAATATGGCTTTGCTGGAGATTTGTGCTCTTCACCTCCTTTAGACAGGCAGCACTTTCCTTTTGTTGTAGTGTTGAACTAAATCATTTTTATACGTTGCGTTCATCTTAAGGGCCGCTCTTTGAGGGTGGTCCACATTATGTCAGCGCATCGTGACTGTGGGGTTATAAGTGATATGGTGTAGATCCATTACATGGCGTTTGGACCCTCTGGAAAAACTAAATACTGAACAGTCATGCACACTAATGTTCTGGTCCATTAGACACCAGTAAGTCAGCTGGTTTATGAGTGTGCATTTTTTCGACGAATAAAACATGTCAACGAACAAAAAGGCTTCAAGGCTTAGCATCACAAGCTATTATATACACTGCTGTGTGTCCTGTTACAAAACCACACCACAAACAAAACATATATTGTATTACACATACAGTACAGGGTATGGATTCCCTTGTCAGATGAACTCCCTGTTTGCTACAAACTGAATAATGTAATGCTCAAATGACAAATGTCTTTGTCAGAGAGTGTCTTGTCTTGTTGCATGCCTCGTGTCTCCTTCTCTGGCAGCTGTTTCGGAGAGAGGTGGCCAGTTCCACACTGAGATTAGAAGCTTGAAGCATCAGGCATCATGGGAGGTGGACGTTCTAAAAGAGTTCATCCCATGCGTGCTGGAGTCTGTTGCTAACATTCCTTTTAAGACACAGAGGTTCATTCATTTCAGAGGCTGGTCTCCACCTGCACCCCCTTTCCCCTCCTCACAACAAAGCCATATGAGTCTAACACCTGGGTCATATCAGCAGATTAATCCCACACACTACAATCTTTAACCTGATCATGACAGGGGTTGGCCAACAAGGAGAATCAAACTCATGGGTCACCACACTTCTTGTAGCCAGGGGCAGATGGCCACTGGTCATGTACTGTACACCAGCACAGGAGAAAGTGGGATTCCATTCTAAATGGATAACATTTAAAAGGGTGGGGCAGCACATATTAGCAATAATACTACAGCATTTAGCGTTTTTCAGTGTAACCTCTTGGTGCATTTCCCTTTATCTTCAACAACAGTATTGAAACCTCAGACATGGTTGGTGTTATGGTTGAGATATATGATGACTCACATCAGTGGTGTTGTGTTACGTAACACGTAGCACTTCTAAGCAATAACCGTTTCCACATAAATAGGATGGGGCAACAGAGTAATGTAGCTCTTCTTCAAACCACTTATCAACACAGCGTGAGGCCCTCCCATTGGTCCAATGTCATGGACCGAGTCCTCTACACAGCGTACGGGAGGTGGGAGCGCGCTGCAAACAGCTATTCAGATACTCAGCATGGACACTATACTAACATGCCAAAAGAAACCATGACAGTCATTTTTCAGTGTGTGGGCCACAGCTGGGCCAGAGCCAATTCTTTGTGTCAGTTATCAGTGACTGGGCCATTGTTGGGCCGGAGGCCCAGCCAGAACTGGGCCAACACTGAGGCAACACTGATGCATGGTGGTTGCCCAGAGGTGGGCCAGACAAATTTTTGCTATCTGGGTATGCTACCCTCCTAAAAAATAAACACAGCTGTCCAACAGAATCTCAGGATAAGATAAGAACTAATGTGTTGTTGAGTTTAGAACTCATATGGTGACAATGTCAATTAAATATCAAATTCTAAGAAATGTCTAACAAATTGTATCCATGCCAGGCTGAACAGCCAGATAACTATTCTATAATACAATACTTCTTCTAATCTTAAACTACAGTATAATCACAGCATATTTGGGGGCGTGGTAGAGCAACAGCAATGTTGCCGCCTGTCATTTGGTCATCCCGCGTTTGATTCCCAAACCCACTGCGACGAAAAGTCCTTGGAACCTCTAAATGTTTGCGTAGATATCCGTGCCATTAAAAATACATACAAAGTCCAGCTAACAGCTGAATCTGGACAGCATCCAGGCTGGGTCTGGTACTAACCCATGCCAGATCAGATCAGATCAGATCAGGGGGGGTGAGGTAAGGTGAGGTGAGCTGGGGGGGACGCAGGCTTCAGCACCAGCAGCCTTATCTCAGCCTCCCTCCCACCCTCCTGTGATAAAGAGACGGGCGGCCAGAGACTGGGAGTGGAACCTGCAGCAGCAGCGGCAGCAGCCAGACGCCATGCCAAAGCACTCTCGCTCTCACAGTGCTATGCTACGCTAGCGGCTAATGAGCACTTAATGGCAGTGCATTACCTACACACAAACACACACACACACACACACACACACACACACACACACACACACAGAGAGAGAGAGTGAGAGACAGAGAGTGAGAGAGAGAAGAGGGGGAGACAGAGAAAGAGAGAGAGAGAGAGTGAAGCAGAAAGACAGATGCAGAGAAAGGCAGCAGCTCCAGGAGTGGTATGGATGCGACCACCGTGGCCCGCCCTTTCTGCGAGGCACTAGCCAATCAGAGCGGAAGCGCCAGGACCTAAAGCCCACCAGCTCCTCCTCAGCAGCGCTCCTCTCCTCTTGTTTTCCCCTCCATCTTCTTTCTCTTTTCCCCCTTTCCTTCCCACTCTCTCCCTCCCTCCCTCCCTCCCTCCCCCTTCTCTCTCAGTGCTTCGCTCTGAGAGGTGCCGTGGAGGCCTCATATGCTGACATCAGCAAGCAACCCACACACCCACACACTTGCGCGCGCGCGCACACACACACACACACACACACACACACACACACACACACACACACACACACACACACACACACACACACACACACACACACTTCATACCACAGCAGTGGGAAAAACCACAAGACAAACCATCCAGGAAGCAGCCCCCTGATTGTGTATGATTTGTGTACATACATGAGGCAAACAGGTTTATCACACACACACACACACACACACACACACACACACACACACACACAGACACACATAGAGATATGCTCTAACTCCCTAATGAAGGGGGGTGTATCCTCTCGGAGTCAGTGTTCTCATGCTTACTGTAAATGATGAAACATTACCTGCCTGTGGCCGCTAGCTAACACTAACACCACCACAACATGCTAACACATAATAATAATCATAATAATAATCATAATAATACTCATAATAACAACAACAGTAATAATAACACATTGACTAGTTTTCTAAATTTAAAGTGTGCATGAATCCACTAATTAAGCCATGTTCCCACCATTGCCCATATGAATGTACAGCCCCCATCTCCAATCATACACACACACACACACACACACACACACACACACACACACACACACACTAGTGTAATGGTACCTTTTCAGTGGAGGCCTAGAACCGTCTGCAGCGTCCACACAGTGTGCAAGTTAGTGAAAAGGATATGGCCATTCCGTGATCTTCTTGGCATACTTTCTCACAAAGTTGTCCTCGCTGAACAGAAACAGCGAGCGGTTGACCGTCAGGCAGTTCTGTCGGACCGGGATGGGGTTGTACAGGGCCATGGTTCGGGCTCTCTGGGCCATCGATTGCTTGTAAACCCTGGCTCCCGGCGGGCCGCCCTGCCTGCTGCCGCCACGGCCGGGTCCCCCTTGACCAGGGACACCGCCGTACCTGGGCGGCACTTCGTCTCCAAAGCGCGACATTCTGTAGACACCAAACGCCAATGGTTAGGAAGCAGCCGAGAAGGAGGTGAAAACTCAGGGCGAGCACACCACATTACACCCCATCTGTCTCTGCACAAACACACACACGCGAAAAACAGGTTTGGCTTGTCTAGATCTTCATGGCAAAAGACACGTCCATCAACTGAAAAAGAAAATAGCCAAACGAGACCAAAAAGCGCAGATGAAGGTATGTGTAGAAGTAAGCGATGGGTGATGCTGGTTGTCGGATTGGGTACAGATTGTCTGTGTTAGCTTTGTCGATAAAGCATCGAATATCCAAAAATGATCTGATAAACTAAATCAAGGTTTTTCTATTTCCTCGGAAATGATCGGTTCCACGTGTTAATTAATATCTCTTCATAGATCGGCACGACCCTCTTCCATTTTACAAGGTAAATACAACGTTCTCACTGAAGATGTTCGTGAGTATCGATCAATCAGGTATAAATTTGAATCAAAACTGATAAAAAATAGATCGGATTCAATGCGTCGTTTCCAGAAAGGTATATCTGCTACGTCTGCGGCTGCATTATCTATTCTTTACTTTATGTTCCGCAAGATAAAAATAGACTAGAAAACGGTGAAAAATCTTGAATAATTAATTTATTTTTGTAACATCCGCAATGTTTGATATGGCATAGCAATCTCCTCGCGCCGCCACCGTCTTGGCTTACACGTTAATCCTAGGGCTTCCCCAAACGCACACCCCTGTGACATTTGTTGATATTTTTGGTAATTCAAGTTTATTTTATTTCCCGGTATTTCGTTTTCTCGGACGAGGGCGTGAACGCGTTTTCGAAGAGGATATTCTCATGTCAACAAATTCGAATCTTTTTATTGTTCTTTTCTTCCTTCTCTTGGAAAAAAATATAGATGTAGGAGAACAATTTTACGAAATGTTCATCATCTGTACTCCAAAACCCGTAGAAAAATCCGGGACAAATAGGATCCGGAGGAGAAGAAGGAAAAAAACGTGGCTGAAAGTAACATCATCAACGCTGAGGAGATGGAGGTGCGGCTGGGTTCTTCTCACGCCAGCGCGCATCTTCTTCCACCACGGAGGAACCCCACGGCCTCCCCGCCCCGCATATCCCCCAAAAGCTCCGGGGAGAGAGAGAGAAAAAAGGCAAGAAATGTCAGAAATACAGAATTTCTGCTCGCTTGAGTTCGTTTTTTCCTCTCTCTGGAGGAACAAACGCGCGGCGTGAAGATGTGGATATCTTCTTGGAGATCGACCGAAGAAAGCCGATAGTGTACGGGCGCCTCCGAGATAGAGGGAGAGTGAGTGTATGTGTGTGTATGTGTGTGTGTGTATGTGTGAGCGTCTCTGATCAGCTGGCAACTTGAGCTCCACTGAACATCTGATCAGTGTAACGGCACCAGAGCGCCGTCCTCAAATCTCTAGCCCAGCCTTGTGGTAGCACATGACGCGCATGGCCTTACTGATTCGCCTATCCGCTCCGACCCTCCATCGCCAACTCTCCAGCACCACCAAGACGCGCAGAGGCTCGCCCTTTCAAACCAGGACTCTGAAACATCAAAACAACTTGTTTCTGCCATTAGGCATTTCACGGAACGGTTTGCGACTGATTCGTATCAGTGAGACCCCAGACGATAACGCGGGGGGACTGTGTAAAACATTTCATTTTCCTCAGCCGAGCACCTTTTTCCGGAAGAGGGAGTGTACAAGCACCTTTAGTGACCAAGTATGGGTTTGTTTTTGTCGGCGAGCTAAAAAGATGATGTCAACCCTTGAGCAACCCTTGAGCAACATTATCTGTGTGTATAGTAATCAATTTGCGATATGAAAAATAGATTTTGCACAAAATCTTTCTTAGTGTTTTGAAAAGTAAATGTAAGTTCGGTTCTGGTGTAAAAAACCTTTACAAATACCTGATTAGCTGATAATTACAATGTGCTCAGCTGGCTTATACTGACCTAGTTTACATTCCCTTATAAAAAACAATACAGAATTTCTGTAGTAGTTCTATAATAATTGTTCTATGATGTCCTGTATAGTGTTCCTATAATACTTCTATAATATGTCCCAAAACACTATAAGATTCCTATAATATAGTATTCCTATAATATTACTATAATAATTTGTCCCAAAAAACTATACTATTCCAAAAGTTTATTATCAACGTACACTATTATTTACATCCGGAAAGAGAGTATGCGTTGTAGAGTCCCCGCTAGCGTCGAAGGTGCTACTCTTTGGAGACCTGTCAGCAGGCATGCATAGTTTAAAGTCGCTTCCTTCTCTTGATGAGCTGACCACCTGATCCAGCTAATCAAAGGCTTCTGAGTGATCTGCAGGGGTTAATCAGATGGGTTATGGGGGCAGGGAGAGTCTAGTCTAGTTGGGAGATGTAGTCTACTGGCGGTGTGCGCGCCTGAGGAGGAGTGCTGCCGGACAACAAGGACTTGCGGCGAACAGCGCCGCTGTCCGTGGTGCTGAAATAGATATGCGCGTCTGAGTGAGTGAGTGAGTGAGTGAGTGAGTGCGTGCGTGCGTGCGTGTGTGTGTGTGTGTGTGTGTATGTGTGTGTGTGTGTGTGTGTGTGCATGTGTGCGTTCGTGTGCGTTTCTGTCTGTGTGCTTCAACTGCGCCCCTCTTCCTCGGGCGCGAGCATGTTCAGCGGGTTAGGGTGGAGATTTCACCAGCGGATGCTGTTCAAACAGTGTCGAGCTGGTTGTTGGTAATAATCAAAGAAAAATGAGAACGGTTGCAAGGGAGTGTTGAGAAAAGGTAGGAATGTAAGAACACCCCAAGAGCATACAGAAACACAAACAAACAAACAAACAAACAAACAAACACACACACACACACACAAAATGTTTCCGCATGTATTATGTTTAATGGTTAGTTAGAAGTATTTCATTATTACAGTGGAAGAATCACTGGCCCAAATAACAGTAAATAAGTGGCCACTGATTGATAGTCCACTAGTCTAAGTCTGCATATTCAAATGGTCATAAGTTAACATACATGTTATATAAAATATGCATGAGGGTGAATGCTGTAATTTCTGCAATTAGATTTGTTTGTTAAGATGTCAGTATATGAGTTTGCTCAGCTCTTCACTGTTAATCAATTATTTCTTTGAGACTGGTAGAAAAATAAATAGAGAGATGGATAGAAAGAGAGACAGAGAGAGAGCTGTCTCTCTCTCTCTCGCATGATGAGGGCCGGTGAGTCGTGCTGAGCTCTTGATCCTCAGCATTGTCATTCAGGTGGCATCCACTAGGCAACCCTGCAGGAAACCCTGAGCCTGCGTCCCCCTCCAGCTGCTTGCTACACCTCAGTACAACACGTACAGCACACACACGCACACACACACGCACGCACGCACGCACACACACACTAGACACACCAGAATAAGGACACTAGACACACCAGAATAAGGACACTAGACACACCAGAATAAGGACACTAGACACACCAGAATAAGGACACTAGACACACAACAAATAAGGACACTAAACACACACCAGAATAAGGACACTAGACACACCAGGAAAAGGACACTAGACACACCAGAATAAAGACTCTAGACACACCAGAAAAAGGACACTAGACACACCAGAATAAGGACACTAGACACACCAGAATAAGGACACTAGACACACAACAAATAAGGACACTAGACACACCAGAATAAGGACACTAGACACACCAGAATAAGGACACTAGACACACCAGAAAAAGGACACTAGACACACCAGAATAAGGACACTAGACACACAACAAATAAGGACACTAGACACACCAGAATAAGGACACTAGACACACCAGAAAAAGGACACTAGACACACCAGAAAAAGGACACTAGACACACCAGAATAAGGACACCAGACACACCAGAATAAGGACACCAGACAAAACAAGATGTACTGTGTACAGCAACACAGCACAGCCAAGTCCAGCTTAGCACAGCAATCAACAACAAAAAGTGAAAACAGGAGGCAGGCAGCGCATCACAGGGTGCAGTGTTTCCGCATGGCACAGCGTGTGGCACAGCGCGTGGTATAGCGCACGGTACAGCGCCTTCTGTTTGTGCTAGGGGTTGGAGTAAGCTGAGGGAAGCCTCAGGCTGAAATGCACCTGGACACTTGGGTGTTGTGACAGCATCATTATTGCAGTCTATCTTGTACTTGTTTTCTGTTTGTTTGTTTGTTTGTTCTTAATCCAGCACTCTATGGTCATTAAAGTAGGACAGGTGCCCATTCTATATGTCTGGATGCAGTGCTACACATGAACAGACACATATGAGAAAGAGGAGGGCAGAGAATGACAGAAAAGAAAGAGGGAAACAAGGTTGTGAGAGAGAAAAAGAGGATGGGAGGATGGGGGTATGATGTTATACAGAAAAGAGAGTAGGAGCCAGAGAGAGAGAGAGAGAGAGACCCTACCAGACCCCACCTGTTATCGCCCCGGAGCAGGCAAGCCAGGCCAGCATATGGTGTTTTGATGGAGCATAGCATGATGTATGATCACCCCGTCACTCTCTCACTCTCTCTCTCTCTCTCTCTCACACACACACACACACACACACACACACACACACACGCACACACACGCACACACACACCACTTTGGTCCAGTCAAGTGTCACACCCCTTTTCAGTCTATATTTTACACAACACAGACAACAACAACACACCAGATGCATACCCAAAGGCCTAATGCCCCCTCACTACTCACCACCTAAGGCCTAATGCCCCCTCACTAACCTCCCTCACTACTCACCACCTAAGGCCTAATGCCCCCTCACTAACCCTCATCACTACTCACCACCTAAGGCCTAATGCCCCCTCACTAACCCCCATCACTACTCACCACCTAAGGCCTAATGCCCCCTCACTACTCACCACCAAAGGCCTAATGCCCCCTCACTACTCACCACCTAAGGCCTAATGCCCCCTCACTACTCACCACCAAAGGCCTAATGCCCCCTCACTAAACCTCATCACTACTCACCACCAAAGGCCTAATGCCCCCTCACTAAACCTCATCACTACTCACCACCAAAGGCCTAATGCCCCCTCACTAAACCTCATCACTACTCACCACCAAAGGCCTAATGCCCCCTCACTAACCCCCATCACTACTCACCAGTACCATGCCCTGATGAATGGTACTAAGGTGTCCAATCTTCTAGCTCTGCTTATCAAACATGAGGTGACATACGGCAGACCACCTAGTCCAGCTAACCCGTTCTTGGGATGATTCGGTTTGTCACATGCAAAGGGCATTTGGTTTAGAGTACATGAGTAGCCTGTGTTATCGTCTGTGTTAACTACTGGACTGTACATGACGGAGGCAAAGGGACGGAGAAAATACGCAGCAAAACTGGGTTATGTGGCCGTCCAATGGAAAGCTGTGGAGCACACGTGGAGCAAAGCTGTGGAGCGTCGTCACCACATTCGGACCCGAGCGGTCACAGGGACCCGGGTTTGAATCTGACCTGAGGTCATTTCGAGATCCCTCTTGTTCTCACTCACTTCCAGCCAGTCTTCATTGTCCAGTCAGTTAAAAGCAAAAACCCCTCAAAAACCCTGCCTCCATATATCTACACCTATAAGTTACATAATTTTATATAACTTATATATATATACACAGCACCATCTACCACTGCATTATTCATTCAGACAGTTAAACCACCGACGATGCTGAATTATTTCACTGTGAACACTCTGATTGGTTACAAGCGAGACATGTGAAAGAATTATCACAGCGGTGTTCTCCTATGAAACCTATTAGTGATTGCTTTTCCTCGTGCCACTGGAGTTTCTTGGATGTGCTTCTCCTGACTTAAGAGATTAACAGTGTTGTGCCAGAAAAGCATCTTTCTTGGATAATCCATTTTAAGGACATCCTTTCGAGTCGGGGGGGGGGTCCCTCAAAATTGCTGGTTACACGTGTAGAACATTTTTACATCAGCATTAAAAGAAGCCTATAACACTCTGTAAGGTTGATGACTTCAGCGTTATTACTGTGAAGGGTATGGAATGCAGCAGTCATTGCAGGATACCATCCGAGCAGTTCACTTTATTTTGGAGGGACACTCTCTGGGTGTTTCAGGCCACAGATGACCTCATCTCGCTGGGGTGTGTACGGACGGAGTGTTCCATGAAGGACATCATCAGCAGGGTAATGTGCAGACGCAAGCCGTGGCGGCGGGTTCATGAGAGACAGAGTCCGGACATCATTAACCAGACCATCTCAGAGGTCCTGAGTCTGCAGAGGTGTGTGTGTGTGTGTGTGTGTGTGGGAGAAGAGAGAGAGTGCAGGCAGCTATATATAAACATGACTGGGGCTAATGCACGGATTCATCATGAGCAGAGCGGGACGAAGGACGTCTGAAGACTTTCTTGGCCATGTTTCTGTCTCTCTCCCCCCTCTCTCTTGCTCTCCATCCCCCTCCTCTTTCTTTCTTTCTCCCACCCACACGCTCTCCCTCTCTCCCCCTCGTCCCATAAGAAAGGTAGTGGTGTGCCAACCTCATCTCCGTAGAGGGCGTCTGGCAGGGGGAGAGAAGACCCACTTAGCAGGCCGCACTGCACCACCTGCCTCTGACGTAAAGACCCGACGATCCCGGCCAGACTGGCCAAACCACCACCACAGTTATCCACCACCAGCATCACAGTCATCCACCACCACTACAGTCATCCACCACCACTACAGTCATCCACCACCACCACCACTGGTTATCCACCACCACCACCACTAGTCATCCACCACCACCACCACAGTTATCCACCACCACCACCACAGTCATCCACCACCACCACCACTACAGTCATCCACCACCACAGTCATCCACCACCACCACCACAGTCATCCACCACCACAGTTATCCACCACCACCACAGTCATCCACCACCACCACCACTACAGTCATCCACCACCACAGTCATCCACCACCACCACCACAGTCATCCACCACCACCACAGTCATCCACCACCACCCACTACAGTCATCCACCACCACAGTCATCCACCACCACCACCACAGTCATCCACCACCACCACAGTTATCCACCACCACCACCACTACGGTCATCCACCACCACAGTCATCCACCACCACAGTCACCCACCACCACCACAGTTATCCACCACCACCACAGTTATCCACCACCACCACCACAGTTATCCACCACCACCACCCACCACCACCACCACAGTTATCCACCACCACCACAGTTATCCACCACCACCACCACCACAGTTATCCACCACCACCACAGTTATCCACCACCATCACCCACCACACCACCACCACAGTTATCCACCACCACCACCACCACAGTTATCCACCACCACCCTCAGCCACTGTTCCAGCATCAAGCCATCCGAGCTTCCCCACAAACCAGGAAGTGAGAGGCCCACAAACTGACCCAGGAAGTTTGAGGCCCCCAAACTGGACACCCCTACCACCATCACGACCAGTATAAAGTTTGCTCTGAGCCATACTTAAAACCTCTGGCTCAGCCACAGTTGCGGGTCAACCCATCGGAGCATGCGGCCGTAGCACACTTTGTGAACGGGGGAGGAGGAATAGCAGATGGCCTACCCAAAAATACTGCGGCAAGGCGAGCGGCTATTTTCATCTCTCACAGCTTTCTAAATCTGGTCACCATGATCCGACTGAAGGGGTCTGGTCCCAAATGGCTCCATCTCTCTCTCTCTCCCTCCCTCTACCTCTCTCAATATTCTCTCTCTCTCTCCCTCCCTCTACTCTCCCTCCCTCTACCTCTCTCAATATTCTCTCTCTCCCTCCCTCTACCTCTCTCAATATTCTCTCTCCCTCCCTCTACCTCTCTCAATATTCTCTCTCTTCTTCACTCTCCCTCTCTCAATATTCTCTCTCTCTCTCTCTCTTCTTCATTCTCCCTCTCTCAATATTCTCTCTCTCTCTCTATTCTTCCCTCTACCTCTCTCAATATTCTCTCTCTCTCTCCCTCTCTCTTGGTGTTCCCTATTAAACTTGCGGGCTTGTTGGGGAAAAGTAGTGCACTGACGCAGGGAATGGAAGAGTTATTTGGCCTCCCCAGTGTGTGTGTGTGTGTGTGTGTGTGTGTGTGTGTGTGTGTGTGTGTGTGTGTGTGTTGCGGCGGCCAGCGACTCATTAAGGAAATGAGACGAGACAGCGGTGAACCAAGGACGAGCCCTAAGGAAAGGAGCCGAGGCCGCCTGGTCCCCCCTTTGGGTCTGATGGGGGTCACAGAACCTTCTGGAAAGAGTAAAGCTTGGATGTGGGTTTTTTATTACAGCAGACCCTATGTGTGTGTGTGTGTGTGTGTGTGTGTGTGTGTTTATTAAGATGTATGTGCATGTTTGTGTCATGAAATTGCATTTGGAAGGGTTAGTGTGTGTGTGTGTGTGTGTGTGTGTGTGTAAACACCATCTACATTGGCAGTGGATGGGGTGGGCAGATGGAGATGCAGCCCGGAGACTGGTCCAGAAAAAGGCTCCTCAGCTCACTGATTCATAAAGCTGCATTATTTATGGGAGGGTGCATATTAGGCACTACTCTCATTATTAAACTTGATCTGGTTAACCCAATTTCTGCCTAACAGACAGGGTATCACACAGTGTGTGTGTGTGTGTGCTTTATTAAGATGTATGTGCATGTTTGTGTCATGAAATTGCATTTGGAAGGGTTAGTGTGTGTGTGTGTGTGTTCTGTGGTAGCGACTCATTAAGGAAATGAGACGAGACAGCTGTGAACCAAGGACGAGCCCTAAGGAAAGGAGCCGAGGCCGCCTGGTCACGCACAGGTCTGATGGGGGTCACAGAACCTTCTGGAAAGAGTAAAGCTTGGATGTGGGTTTTTATTACAGCAGACCCTATGTGTGTGTGTGTGTAAACACCTGCATCTACGTGGCAGTGGATGAGGTGGGCAGATGGAGATGCAGCCGGAGACTGGTCCAGAAAAGGCTCCTCAGCTCACTGATTCATAAAGCTGCATTATTTATGGCGAGGGTGCATATTAGGCACTACTCTCATTATTAAACTTGGATCTGGTTAACCCACTGCGCTAACAGACAGGGTATCACACAGTGTGTGTGTGTGTGTGTTGTGACAGCGACTCATTAAGGAAATGAGACGAGACAGCTGTGAACCAAGGACGAGCCCTAAGGAAAGGAGCCGAGGCCGCCTGGTCACGCACAGGTCTGATGGGGTCACAGAACCTTCTGGAAAGAGTAAAGCTTGGATGTGGGTTTTTATTACAGCAGACCCTATGTGTGTGTGTGTGTGCTTTATTAAGATGTATGTGCATGTTTGTGTCATGAAATTGCATTTGGAAGGGTTAGTGTGTGTGTGTGTGCTTTATTAAGATGTATGTGCATGTTTGTGTCATGAAATTGCATTTGGAAGGGTTAGTGTGTGTGTGTGTGCTTTATTAAGATGTATGTGCATGTTTGTGTCATGAAATTGCATTTGGAAGGGTTAGTGTGTGTGTGTGTGCTTTATTAAGATGTATGTGCATGTTTGTGTCAT
>NC_063195.1:27653962-27656462 GCF_017589495.1 Alosa alosa | reverse complement strand
TCGTCCTGGGTCCAGACGTTTTACTGCTACATGAAACTGCCAGGAGTCAATATGAGGCCGTCACGGCAACGAGACAAAGTTTGTTTCAGAGGAGGCTGAAAGCACAAAAGACTTATGAGGGATTTAGGAAATCTTATATCAGAGCTCAGATGACACAACAACTCTGGCTGCTCAAAGGTGGCTAGAGGGTAAGCTAAGCTAACCTGATGGTAGCATAGGCTATGTGTGATAGTTCTAGTGACAATTATCTCTGACTAGTCAATACCTAGTCTGTAGTGTTATCATATCACTTTTGGTATTGCCTCAGCAAAAACCGCACCAGGCACTTGGTACTAGGCCTGCCCAATGGAAAGTTGTGCTGCAGCCAGTCAGTACAATGCAGGGGTGCGTTTCCCAAAACCATAGTTGCTAAGGGGTCATCCCTATGTTCCCCGGGTCCTATGTTCCCCATTCGGGGTTAGGGTTATGGTTAGGGTTTTAAAAAAAGGTCCTATGTTAGCAACTTAGTTGGTTGGCAATGAGAGATTGCATTGCAACCAACAAAGTTGCTATGGTTTTGGGAAACACGCCTGTGTGAGAGTGGCTTTAGGTCAGGATTTTGTTAAGGGTTTTTTTCTCTCCTGGGCTGAGGTCACCTGGTTTCTATTCACTGGATGAGTCTGTGAGAGTCTGCCTCAAAGCACACATGATTCAGGGCTGGGTTCAATGGGCTATCTTGGATATCATCATCATTTACATTCACATGTATTCATTTAGCAGACACTGTTGTCCAAAGTGACTTACGCATGTCAGCTTTATTACAAGGGATTACATTGTCCCCGTGGGCAACTTGGGGTTAAGTGCCTTGCTCAAGGGCACAACGGAGGAAGCTGGGAATTGAACTCCTAGTCGGAGTTAAGTTAGTCTGCGGATGGATCCCGTCTAGGGTCGACTAGCATGTAGGCTACAATCTGCTGCTAGCTCAATGTACGACACAGGGTGCAGATTAAACATAACGTAAACAAAACACATTTTCTCGCTACTCTTGCTCACCTAAGACAGTGCACTATCCACTTCTAATCTAAACTGTGTTTGATAAGTTGCAGATGGCATTGGTATGTTTTGGTTTCTGGAAGAAAGAAAGAGAGGAGGAGAAATAATAGTGTGTTATTAAACTGTTATTATCCAGTCATCCAGGGGCAAAAACCTGGCTGCCACGATTGTATATCTCCTTATGAGAATATCTGATGGAAAAATGGTAAATGGACTGCATTCAACCTGGTCCTTGTCTGTCTTCTTCCCTTTTCTGGTCACTCTCCCGTCCTGCTTCACTCTAACTCTTATCCCTCTTACGTCCCATATTGCTACACACACACACACTTTTTAATGCAAGCTTTGTTAGCGGAGGAGAACTAAGTCAGACAAGAAAGTAAACGTTTCCATCAATTACAGAGACTCAATACAGCAATAACAGCTCTCTATCCCTGTCCATCTCCCAATCATCAGATACCTCTAGAGCACTACTCAGCTCTAGAGAGAGAGAGAGAGAGAGAGAGAGAGAGAGAGAGAAAGAGAAAGTAGTGTAGAACACTATGGTGAGTTTATTCTTGTAAAGTAAATTATAAATGAACTACAGTGAATTCGGGGGAAATAACACATTATGTGTGTTGTGTTATGATATGCGAGTTTTAAAGACTATGACACTGAACGTGTGTGTGTGTGTGTGTGTGTGTGTGTGTGTGTGTGTATGGGTGTGTTTTTGGGTTGGTGCCCACCTGCGTCACAGAGTGTGTCAGTGTGACGCACCAACTCTCCTGATGACACCAGACACAATGTATCACCCCCCCTCTCTTTCAAACACACACACACACACACACACACACACACACACACACACACACACACACACCTCATGACACCAGACAGTATGCATCATCTTTTTTTAGACACACACACACATTTCGAATTACAGAAATGGGTCTATATAACATCCCATAATAATCAGGGTGCTGTTCTGGGATTTCTCTTGGCTGAGTTCATCATTGGCAGAGAGTCCCACTCTCTCTCTTTCTCTCTCTCTGTACTGCACCTCCTACTACTCACCACATGGGGGCAGTGTGGCCATGGTTAAATGTGCGCAGTGAAAAAACAGCTTTCAGACACAGCACTTCTGATGCTCAGCACTTTAATTAGTGTCTGTTCTACTGTAGCTCCAGTGTAATAATCTAAACTGACGCCCCTCTCTGACCTACAATTCAGCATGACCTGGTCCTGGTCCATACTCACTAACAATATGAGGCTGCACTGGGGATCAAAGACATTTGTGTCATTAATTACCAGTCGAGAGTACATGATTGCTAATTAATAATGCTATTTAAAAAATGTCAGCAGAGACCTTGCATAAGCCCATTCTGGCCCTTCATGGCCAGAATCGGATATCTTCAACCCCCTGACATTGTGAAAACTTGTGCATTCATAACTTGTAACCAAAACACAAGCCTAAATGAATACTCCATAGTTT
>NC_063195.1:27598962-27638962 GCF_017589495.1 Alosa alosa | reverse complement strand
ACTAATGCTTTACTTGCACTGTCTACCACGTTCACCACATCATCCAGTACTAATGCTTTACTTGCACTGTCTACCACGTTCACCACATCATCCAGTACTAATGCTTTACTTGCACTGTCTACCACGTTCACCACGTCATCCAGTAGTAATGCTTTACTTGCATCACTAATACATCAGCAAGCCATCTTCCTTTTGCTTTATGGGGTCATGTAATTACCATAAAAGACTAAATGGCCACGAAGTCACGCAATTGTTTGGTCCCCAATTGTTTGGTTCCAAAGCAGGAAATGATTGTATATTGGGAGGACTGAGAAATGATAGCAGTACAAAATCAATAAACACTGAAACAGAGTTTGTCTCATCACAGTCATTTTCATCAAATCCATGTAGAGGGATATCCTGTGGTACAAAACGTCACTTTTTTATACATGCATGACAGTGAAAAGCGTTGAGTCATGTTTTGTTTTGCACTGAACGATGGGGTGGACAAGGTAGACAAGGTCAACAGTGTTGGATTTGTTGGTATAAAAAAATGTGTATTTTGTGACTGAAGTAACTTTTGAAAAACAAATGCAATTTTAATGAGATAGTGACGAGATTTAAAGTATTTTAGTCGGTCACACTGTTGTTAATATGAATCGATTCCTGTTTCCTTGCACGGATGACGAAGAGCGCTGTTATCCCATGTAGGTCATTCTCTGACTATTTGATAAATGCCACCTCACAAGCAACGGCTAACAAATTAATCCATTGTTTTTCTCTCTCCATTGAATGAATGAGAGCAAAAAGACTTTACAGCATAAAATGGATTACTGTCATTATGAAAGGTTAATGTGGGATTCAAATTGACCTTTCACATTTATTATGGGACAATGACAATAGCAATGATTTCCTCCAGAAAAAGTGTACATGTGTGTGTGTGTACACGCGTGTGCGTGTGTGCAGGTGCTGTACTGTACTATTCCATACATGTATGCATATGTGCGTTGTGGAGCAATTCTCGGGTGGGAATGGCAGAATCACTCACGAATCGATACTGTCACAATACTTTACCTGCGAAATGATAATATCCTGACTCAGCGATTCTGCAACACTCAATACATTGGAAAAGATTACGATACATCATAATATCTATGAAAAAAAAAGAAAAAGAAAAAGGCAAAAAGCTTGTTTTATGTATTTATTCACTGGATTTCAAAACGGATTTGAAACCATGGACAAAGTGCATAGAGTTTTAGCTTAGTCTTAATTACAGGAATTATTTCATACTTAACATATCGCAAAAAGAAGAACGATATATTGGCGTAACAATGTATTGTCCCACCCAAGTGAGTGTGTGTGTGACAGAGAGTATGTATTTGTGTGAGTGTGTGACAGAGAGAGAAAGATAGTATGTGTGTGTGTGTGTGTGTGTGTGTGTGTGTGTGTGTCAGCAGTACTCACTCCCACTCCTTGCGTCGTGCCTGCGGCGTGCTCTGCAGTTTGTGGCTCTGGTGGGCCTTGATGACATCACGGTGCTCCACCAGGGCCCCCCGTCGCCGGATGGGTGGAACGGGCTGGGCGTCTTCATCGCCGTCGGCGACCAGCGAGTAGAGTCCGGTGGTGACGGCTCCCCCGGCCGCAGACTCGCGTCGGCCGAAGGAGAAGGGGGGTGCGTCGCGGCACTGCTCCACCCGCACATCATAGACGGCGTGGTAGTAGGTGGGGTTGGCGCACACGCTGCTCCCGCTGGTGGGAGGGGGGATGTGCGGCGGGCAGCGGCGGCGCTGGGGGCCGGAGTTTGTAGACGGTGATGCCGGCCACCGGGGCGACGCTCTCTCCATGATCACCGAGCCATCGGAGCACAGCGGGGACAGCATAGAACTGAGAGAGAGAGCCGCGGAGACAGAGAGAGAGAGAGAGACAAAGAGAGAAAGAGAGAGAGAGAGAGATTATGATATTTTTAAACTTTACTCTAAACTTAAAACTCTATTACATTATGCAAGGAAACCACTACAAAACCTTCAGTGAATCAATATGTGCAGAAAACATGGAGATATCAAAAAAGCAGTCATCACATAGCAAGAGAGAGAAGAGAGAGAGAGAGAGAGAGAGTGAAAGAGGGATAACGAAGGGATGAAGAGGGGTAGAAATGCAATGGGGCGGGGAGGGTAAAAGAGAGAGGTAGTGCAGAAAAGGCTGAGTAATGGAAGAGAAAGACATAGAGGTGAAAAGAGGGAGAAATGGAGAGAGCAGAGGAAGGCTATTGGGAGGGGGAGAGGGGAAAGTGAGCAAGGTGACGAGGCAGGAAGTAGAGAGAGAAAGAGAAAGTTGACGTAAGGGGGGGATGAGCAAAGGTGAGGGCACAGAGGACAAAAAAGGAGGAAATGAGTGTAAGAGAGGGACATAGAAGAGAAGAGAAAAGGAAAGAAAAAGTATTAATTAACAGGGTTTGTGTGAGCGCTCCGGCAGCACTGCGACACTGGTTGTCTAGCGGGGGCCCTCTGAGAGCCGACGTCAGGTGGAATTCAAAGGCAGCGCACCGCACTCCTTCCCTCGCTTATCTGCTACAGGGAGCTTTAATACATTACTCCTGTGTGACTGAATAAACCAATTCACACACACACAAATTTTCTTTGTGTGAGAGACACACACACACACACACACACACACACACACACACAAAGAGAGAAAAGACAAAGTGCTAAAGTCAGGACTCCTTGTACTCATGTAGATAGGAGAGTGTGCCATATGACCCTATAATAAAAGCCCAGCATATTAGAGTGAAAAAAGAGGTGGGAAGGAGATAGAGAGAGAGAGATAGAGAGAGAGAGAGATAGAGAGAGAGAGATTCACGGAAGCCAGAGGTGCTGCTGACCTCCAGAGGAAAACAATGACACAAAGGAATTGTAAATGAGAAAGAATGAGAGATGAGTCTGAAGACAGGGAGAAAAAGAGAACAAACTAGTGATAAGAAACAGAAAGAGGACACTAGGGAGAAGGGTAGCTAGGACAACAAACAAAAAGAGAGAGAGGGGGGAGAGAGAGAGAGAGAGAGAGAGTCAGGTGCCCTCTGAGACCACCATTTACTTGTTTTTCTCAAGCAGAGTGCGGTGAGCAAATCACCACTGCTGTCTTAAAAGAGTTCTGTAGCACGGCTGTACTTAAAAGAGTTCAGTAGCACGGCTGTACTTAAAAGAGTTCCGTAGCACGGCTGTACTTAAAAGAGTTCAGTGGCATGGCTGTACTTAAAAGAGTTCAGTGGCACGGCTGTACTTTTAAGTGTTGTTTATTGAGCTCATCTGTTCTGTGTGCATGATTAACAACATACACGCTCCTCCTCACTGGAGCATGCTGGAGACCCACTGGTGAATACACTCATCCATGTGAAACCGTTTCAGACACATCACAGAGAAAACAAACAAAATCACCTGTCATTTCCTGTCGGAAAGGGTTGCTTTTTTTCCAGGGAAGGTTGTGTTCCCATAAACAGGATTAAAAACAATCTCTGAGGCAAAACATCAACAACTTATCGTTTCTGTGTCTCGCAGAAATAAATCAAATTTTATTGGGAAATTAGAACATTCTGATAGTTTTTCCATAAAACCCTTTAGGAGGAATACAGAGCGAAATAATAAATCAATCAAGGTCCACGCAGTCAGAGAAAGACACTACCGCTGATAATTCAGGCTCTTGTTGTGTTATACATTCTTATTGTAACTATAATAGTATTTTTGTAAGTATAATATTAGTAGCCTTGCACCTGTTAAAAATAGGGTTACATTTTTGTAAGAACTTAAATTGGACTTGGATAAGAAAGCTATCTCTTGGGAGTGTAAAGCAATGAGAAAATGATTGACATGTTCTATATTGATGTTAAATTGAGCTCAATTGTGTCTTGGAGAAAAAATCGAAATAAAATAACTTATTTTGAATTTTCCTTTCCTCTGGGAACACACTGGTAAACTCACTCAACCATGTGAATATGCTTCAAAAGAGTCACAGGGAAAACAAATCAACTGTCGCACAGACGTTTTGTTTACAAATAAGAAATGATTTCTGTGCCCGTATGTCCTGTGTGTGTGTGTGTGTGTGTGTGGAGTAGGGGTGATGAGAGGCCGCTGTAAGTTAGGTTGGGTGTCGGCACTTACTTCCATTACAGCAACTACTGAGAAGTCATCATTTAATAAAGCTTAACTTTGCTTTATTATTTAGGTGCGCGAGAGCCCCCAAACAGTGCGTCGCCTCTACCCACATCTGCTTGAGATTGAGGCCTTCAACTTTTGATTGAAGTCAACTTCCTCTCGTCTGTGGGTCAGCTTTTTCTCTGCTTTTGTGTGTGTGTGTGTGTGACTGTGTTCCTACCCGAGTGTGTGGTGTGTGGGTGTGTGTGTGGGGGGTTGGGGGGGTGGATCTCAATCATGGATGTGCTCTAGCTCCTCTCCAAAATGAAACAATTCTTCTCTAAAAGGGGCAGAGCACCCCTGGCCCTCTAGGGATGAGCCCACACTTTCCCATTTGAAATGTGACACCACATGACGCTGCCAAGTGTAACAGGTATGATTTGCCTTCTGCACGACACAAATCAACTACATGGGGGAATCAGGCCAGTTGGAAGGCATCAAAACTCTGAACACGTTCCGGGTAACTGACTAAGGAAACCTCAGGGGGATACTTCCCTTTTTTTCCCTGTTCGTAGCAGTCTCTCCTTTTGATGACGTGCATGGAGAGGACGCGGTGGCCAAGAGAGAAGAAACAGATGAATGGCTCACATTGAACGTTGGCATCACTACCTTGGCTGGTCTTAAATAGACGCAGAGTGAGAATTTAAAGGCCTTACTTCAGCTATGGCTCCTCGCCGTGACCTTGCAGGTGAGCGGCAATGAGAGAGTGTAAAAGTTGGTGTGTGTGTGTTTGTGTGTGTGTGTGTGTGTGTGTGTGTGTGTGTGTGTGTGTGTGTGTGTGTTTGTTCCATTTACCTCACCCACAATCTGTTCTACACCCTGTAATGTGCTGACGCCTGGCAGCAGCAAGTATAAAAACTAAAGCTACGAAACAAAAGGCAATTAATGCAAAAATCTAAAAAACTAATTTAAAAGAGAAATAACCCACTCTCTCTCTGTCTCTCTCTCTCACACACACACACACACACACACACTGCTAGCGGTGTTGCGGTGGTGAAAGAAACAATATGTTTGGCCCCAGCAGGCTGAGGCTGAGTGCAGAAATCCGGCCCGTCAGTGGGTGGCCACTCAAGGGATTTGATTAATTTCATGGAGGCAGCAGCACATCTAGCAAAGCAGCCGAGGTGGCAGAGCAGCTAAAGTGCAATTTAATATAAGCAAAGCTGTGTGTGTGTGTGTATGTGTGTGTGTGTGTGTGTTCTTTCAAATTGGGGCGGGTAAAGGAGATTATTTGAGAGTGTTGAACTCTATCTTGAGGTACAGTATGTGTGCATAATGCATATATGACTGTGTGTGTGTGTGTGTGTGTGTGTGTGTGTGTGTGTGTGTGTGTCTACTGAGATGTCCCTGAGTGTGCAATAAACTTGCAGCAGTAGACTCATGTGTATAAGTATGAATGTGTGAATAAGGAAAAAGGCAGAGGTGGCAGAACTGCTAAAAGCAAAGTCATATAAGTCGTTGTATACGACACAATCTGATTAAATCTGATAAAGTAGGAATTCTTTCTGCATTTGAGAAAGTGCTGCTCAATATTTTGTATATTATGTGTGCATGTGCATGGGTCTGTGCTTATGTGTGCATATGCATGGGTCTGTGCTTATGTGTGTCTGTTACATGGGTCTGTGCTTATGTGTGTCTGTTACATGAAATGAGTACATGCACAACAAACTGATATGTTTGTCTAGTAATGTCTACAGACTTACAGTGCCTTTACATTCAGTATATTATATGATATTGTCTAAAGTTTTTGCATGAGTTCCCCTCGTCATACATCAAAAGAAGTGTCTGTCAGTGTATGTGAGGGGTCGGGGTCGTTGTGGGATGCTGATCCCTCTTACTCTTCCCATTGCGTCCAATCTCATGGGCAGCCAGTGCTGCTGACCTTGGACCAGCAGACAATCCATTCATCACACACACATTTGCACACACACAAACACACAAACACACACACGATGTGACCGCAGACAAGCCTACGGGCTGTTCTCGTCTCTAGAAAGTATTGTTTATTTTTATTGCTGGTCCAAGTCTTATTGATTAACTGGTCAGATGGACGGGGGCAATAGGGTTCTGCTGCATGTCAGCTTAGGCTGATGGACATGGGCATTGACAGAGCCACTGTTCTGCTTCTTGCCAATAGCGTTAGACAAATTGAATTGAAGTGTGAGATTGAAGGGGAGGAATTTTGAGACCCATCACAACAGGGGAAGTAAGAAGAGGAAGAGAGAGCACAGATGTATAGCTAGCTACATGCTATAGATCTATAGAAGTATTACTTGCAGAGGTGAGATTTTCAGAAAGTGTCCTGAGGAGTTAAGACGACCATGGCGCACTTGCATGAGGACGTAGCCAAGAAGGTATCCACTGCCTAACCTACTTTGACTAATAGTGTGCTACGACATTAAGTCTACAAATTCGTATTACACCCTGTCCTTCAGACAGTGGTGTTCTCCTGTGAACGATGTGACCTACAGTACGGATGATTTTGCCCCATTTGACCGCAAAGAACATCTTCAAAAAAAAAAAATAATATATATATATATATAGGCTATATTTTGTTTGGGGGGCAATAGGGTTCTGCTGCATGTCAGCTTAGGCTGATGGACATGGGCATTGACAGAGCCACTGTTCTGCTTCTTGCCAATAGCGTTAGACAAATTGAATTGAAGTGTGAGATTGAAGGGGAGGAATTTTGAGACCCATCACAACAGGGGAAGTAAGAAGAGGAAGAGAGAGCACAGATGTATAGCTAGCTACATGCTATAGATCTATAGAAGTATTACTTGCAGAGGTGAGATTCTCAGAAAGTGACAAACAAAATGAAGAAAAGTCTCACGCACACACCACACACACACACACACACACACACACACACACACAGTGGCCTACTCACTGCCAGTTTGTGCCCTGCATAACTGCTGTGATTTACTGATGTGTTTTAGGGAAATTGAGCCCACACAGATTGCCAAGCACTCGGATCATCATAGATGGATAGCACTGACGCAGACTTTATATAATCTTGTCACAAAATAGCTGATGAAGGGAGGGGAAACTCCGCTCACCACCTGCAATTACATCTCCCACGGCTAGAAAGGTGAGCGACAGTGTTTGTCGTGTCTCTCAGCCAACGGCAGCCTTCAATAGCGAAGGCCAAATGTATTGTTCATGAAAGCGGCAGATTGAGGCGCCTTAATTTTCAATTGAAGGAACCCCGCCACATGCATTCAAAAGAGGTCTCTCTTGTCCTATCATTATGTTGAGGACAATATTCTTTGAAAGCCGAGTGATTATACTCAATAACTGGTTGCGAGGAAAACAGAATGACAATCCAGAGAGGTGTGCAAAGTCACATAATTGCACCAGTGGGTTTGATGGTGCTGCGTGGTTACCTGAATCAGAAGCAAACTCCAGGCGTGCCAATTGCCCGGTTTCTTTATTTGTAGGATTTAAATGTGTTAGAACTATTGTTTATTGACAGGTGTACATTTCCCTTCCTTCCATGCTCTCCAAAATATTAGGCAGTTTATGTTACATAAGAAGACACACACATAAACGCTGCTAGCATGTCATGCACGTGCCAGCACCGTTGAGAGCCTGTCCTGAGGAGTTAAGACGACCATGGCGCACTTGCATGAGGACGTAGCCAAGAAGGTATCCACTGCCTAACCTACTTTGACTAATAGTGTGCTACGACATTAAGCCTACAAATTCGTATTACACCCTGTCCTTCAGACAGTGGTGTTCTCCTGTGAACGATGTGACCTACAGTACGGATGATTTTGCCCCATTTGACCGCAAAGAACATCTTCAAAATTTTTTTTTTAAAAAAATATATAGGCTATATTTTGTTTGGGGGGGGGGGGTAATACATGAAGAAGCTACATTATTTTGTTTGCCATATTAGTTTGTCTTACCTGACAAATAGGGTATGTCAAACTACAGCAGGCTTCCCCAGGGTTTCGACCCGACCCAGACCAGAGGGATCGCGAGGCGCGCACCTGTGGTTCAAATGAGGTGCGGTGACTGACAGCCAAACTCGTAGCGCAGAATGTGATAAGATCCCTCTCCACCGATGAGGAGGTAAAAGCCATCTTCATATCCGTAGCATGCCGTAATTTAATACATGCTGGACTCGAGGTGAAAAATATCTCCAAAAACTAACAGAAAATATTGAGGGAGCAGTTCTTATTTCACACGGGTAAAAAGAAGGCATTGACAGTCAGGTCTCGTGCGCACGTCTCGAGCACATCGCAAGACAGTGTTCACGGGCTGTTTTTCTCTTCGTCTCCCGACCTCGAATCGAAGTGTTGCCCGAGTACTCTGCGTAGTCTGTGCGCGCTGATGCCGTGAAACATTGAGCAGTGGAGGGAGACGAATGCTGTGTTTTGTGAAGCTCACGGCTCCTGCCACTGCGCGCGCAGCCACTGATCTCACGGGGGGCAGGTTACTCTCTCTCTCTCTCTCTCTCTCTGTGTGTGTGTGTAAACCAATTCACACCTGTCGGCTTAAATTCACTGGGGAGAGGGCTCCGAAGTAAGCTTTGTTAAGGTTATAACTCTTCCTCATGGCACTTCTATTGTGTTCTCATTGTTAATGCTCATTTCCCTTGGGAGTGTGTGTGTGTGTGTGTGAGAGAGAGAGATACCCTAATGCAGGGGTGGGCAAACTGCGGCCCGGATCCGGCCCGCCGAGCATTTCATTTGATTATCAGGCTGCTCGCTATTTTTGTCCTGCTATACAGACTACGTTGGTTAGCCTTACTGCAAACTGCTTTTCACTCTCCTTAGAGAACGTTTGCAATGTCAATGTCAAAACATCATGTTAAATAGAGATAACATCATGTTAAACTAAGTTAACTCTTAGTTATCTCCTTTGCAGCAGATCTAACGTGAACATTATGCGATCCATTTAATTGGGAACAGAGCCATATAAAGGTACCTTTATATGGCTCTGATTGGGAATGCGTCTGCACTCACGAGAGGGAGAGAGAGCCGCAGGTTCCAGCTGGCTTGTAATTGTTGATAATTGATGTCTCCTTCTTATAAGAAACTTTTAAAAGGAAATCATGAAGGCAACAGTAGTTCCCACTACTGACCATTTAAAAACTGTGAGAGGGCCCAGCCGTAGGTACAGCACTAGCCATAGTGGAGCAGGCAGAAGATCATTGAGAAATAAACGTGAATTAAAGCGACTGTCTTAAAGCGACAGTGCACAATTTATACATTTGTTAAACAGCATAAAATTAGCAGTATTTTTAAGCAATTCATTTTTTAAAAGAAATACTTTTCATACTAAATCATAGGCTATAAAAATATTTTTGTATGTATGTGTCTTGGCCAGGGGGTTCAAAACCCAATGTGGCCCTTGAGCCAAAAAGTTTGCCCACCCCTGCCCTAATGACAGAGTGCTGACTCAGCTTCTCATCACAACAGTCCTGCCCATCACTGGCAACAACAGAACACTTACATCTGCCCCGGTAAATCAACACACACCCTCTGTCTCTTTCTCTCTCTAACACACACACACACACACACACACAGAGAGACAGACAGACAGACACACACAGACATCAGACACACACAATTTATAAGGAATGAAATATATTTCAGTCACATTCATAGTCACTTACCAGCATTTTAAAAATTGTATAAGTCATCAGAGGCCTGAGATGTACTACTTTCACAAATGAATCCCATAAAGGCTGGCGAGGGTGGGTGGGTTGGAGGGGGTTGTGATAATTCCAAGTAAGAGGTTAGCTGCCATTTTTAGGGGCCATCATCATTATCAAGAAAGTCTTATTAGTATAGTATGAACTCGGTAGTACTGGAAGTGGGGTAATGATCACATGGAAAGGTCACTGGACAGAGCAATCAACTGAACAAATCTAACTGAAGCTTGTTAAGTTACCTTCCGCCCCCTAGTGGACAGACATAATACATGCATGTGTATCTCAAAGGTGCACCATTAACCTCCTTGGGTGGACAACGGTCAGAGATTCACTCATGGCCACTGGCCGGTCATTTAATTGCAGGATATGCAAGGTCACTGAGGTGAATTGTGGTCACCATTCATTTTCACTATGGGTTATGACTAGATATGGCTTTTTTGACACATTATGCTGTTGTAGGCCTACTCTCTCTGCCTGTCTACCTGCCTAGTTCAGTTTTTATGATGGAGCTGAATATTGGTCCTCATACACCCCTAACCTCCCCTCCCTCGGCTCAACCTCTCGGCAAAAAATCAAACAATAAAAAGCCAGTTGGTGCCATAATCACATGAGTCCGCACGTGATCCGGGAAAATTCAAGCCACAGGGAGAATACATGTGGAAGGATCAGCATTTGGAGGAAGGGGGGATTTACAGACAGGGCACTGTGCAAAAGCTGAGGAGTCAGTTGCCTTCTTGAGAGAGAGAAAGAGATTTATATCACAATTTCAGTTTCTGCAAGTCTATGCTTATTCCATATAAATCCTGCACACGGGTAGAATAAGTCCTCTACTACAATACCGTAACAGATGGGTTTGTCGTGCACTCTATTAGCAATGTTAATATTTTAAATAGAAGATCAAAAAATGTATTTAGCTCTCTACACAAGTATTAATCATACTTCCTGCTGAGATACTAGAATATGACCAATGTGAGTCTAAGGTGATTGGCAAGGGCCACGTGCTACAAATATTGAATAAAATAAACAAGTTTTTCTGTTACCTGGCTTATTTTTGTATAGATAGATAGATAGATAGATACTTTACTGTGTGGCAATAAAGTATCTATCTATCTATCTATCTATATTTGAATGGCTAAGATATTATATTTTGGTTTGTAGAGGGCATAATCTGTGTTTATTCCTATCCTCACATCTTGCATGCTAGTTTTCTCTCTTCTAGACCTTAAGAAATCAGTGTACTTTTAACCTAAAGGAACACTGTAAAATACTATCTATTCTGTTTCTCAAGGTCGTTTTTTTGATTGATTTTGTAAAGAAATAATACCTATGTGCCCTTAATCTACATGAGTACCTGTAATAGGAGTGATATTGGACTGGTTGTGTGTGTATCATGTATAGCGTATAGATTATTAGTGTTGTTACCAAAGCCATAAGATTGCATGTTTCTGTTCACAGGGAATGGAGAGGCTGATTTGGAATGATTTGATTGGCTGAAGCTTCTCAAAACAACAGGATGACCCTCCACTTGGTTCATTTACTGGTAGTTTATATAAATGGTTGGTAAAGTTGGTGGAGGACTCATGGCAACAGCCTGTGATGTGAAGCCTGCGCAAGCCGGACTGGTACACGTCATTTGCATTCAGACTTTCTATTATGTATCAGTTTTCATGAGACAGATTTCTTTGTAGCAGGCATCTACGCTCACAGTTTGCTGGGGTAGCTTTGTCTTACACTGATTCAAGGGCTGGTCACCATAGTAACTGGCACGCATACACATTTACTCTGTGTGAGGTAAAATCAAAACTCTGCAGGTTTTCTGGCCATGTTAGCAACAAATGTCAACATTATGGCTCACGTGCATGATTTGTAGTTTATGGTCTTTGTGTGTTTACTGCTATGGTGGGATTTATTTACCCTTATGAACAACTGAACCCGCAAAATAACACACTATAATATTATTATAGTGAAATCGGTATGCATTAGATATAATGGTTGTTTTTAAACTTCTTGCACTTGCATGAAAATCGCTAGCATACACACACTCACAAAAATACACACACACAATCACACACACACACACACTAAGCCCTGCCTTTCCTATGCACGAGTCCCATTAGAGGAATAAAAAGTTAAAGAGAAGTAACTGGAGTTGACGTTAAAAAACGCTTTTTATTTCATATAACGTGACGTGCGAGTGTAATAAATCAAAATGAATGTTGCAAATGAAGCAGAGCAGTCCATTGTGTGTAGCCAACCATGGCGAGGAACGGTCACTGGGAGACCTCGGTCCTCACTCCCTCCAGTCCACTCTGACCTTCTGTATTAGCGTGACCCAGAGGGTCTGTGGTCCATCTTGCTCTGCTTCCTGGTTCTCAGGAAGGCCGTCCCTGCGTCTCTCTGTAGTCTGGTGGTCGCTGTAGAGGCCCAGGCTGGCGTCGAGACTGGAGCCAGGACTACCAGGGCGGAGACATGGGCTGTGGGTTCTGCAGGTATGACATTACTACGGCTGAGATGGACAACCTGTACGTCAGGAGGAAGAGGAAAGATGATGGAGGATGGAGGGATGGGGGGCCAGAGAGCAGGACAAGAAGAGAGGTCAATGAGACTAAGTACAAACTAAATGGTAATGCTGGCTGTGGTAGAGTTAAAAACTACATGGACAAAATGTCTAATCATGTATGCCTCCTGAAAAACAAACCGAGTGGTGCCTGACCTATTCAACAAGCTTAAGAACAAAACCTCTTACAATGTGAATGGTGATTCACGATCAATCTGTCCTTCACTTACATGAAACTGCTCATCATCTGTTTGGTGTCTTCCGAGCTACGCGAGTTGGCAAAGCTGATGAATGAACAGTACACTGCAATCCACGCACACCACTTCAGCTGCAAAAAGACAAAGGTAAACACAGAATTAGAGAGGATGGAACTGTACGACACAAAACACTTTATATGGGACTAAAAGGACTTTGACTACACACACACAGAACATCTGAACAACAACATAATATACTTAGATGCATATCCTGCTGTTTAATCTTTGCAAATCACTCTGAATGTTTTATCCATTCATTAATATGTAACAAGCACTGGACAGGGATTTTGTTTTGTTGATGTGTAACTTGTCAAGGAGGGTCACCTTGAGCATCAGGCCACACATGCTAAAGATCATGCCGAGCAGGTTCATGTAGTCAGGTGTAGGGTCCTCCATGGTTGGGTTCGACTCTGTGCTGGGGGCTTTGTAGCTTCAAGTAAAGATATTTGTTTAATGTTGGCTCACTAACAAGCGACAATATCAATTCCTCACAGAGGAACAACTTGTTAATTACCACACGTCTGAAATACAATCACTGAATGAAAAACACAATAGGCTACAGAAGGAAAATAATACATTATAAAGCTTGCGTCATCGAGATTTAAAGAACATTGTTACGTTCATCGCCGACTGTATTAGCAAACATGCTTATCGTATTAGCAAGTTAGCTAGCAACAGCCATTGAACCATTAAGTAGCTTGTTAGCTGAACGACTATGTGTTATTAACGCTGTTTATGGGGACTCACGCTTGATCAACTCACCGAAAAATCTTATTCTGTCGCCGTGGGTCTGCCATGTTATTAGTGGACATAGTATGAAACGACGAGCACCTTCTCAATCTACTTTCAGGATTAAACCCCACTTTGACTTGCCCAGCTGATCAGGAAAAGGAAAGGCACCGGGTTTCCGATTAGTAAATATATATATTTCAAAGTAAAAGCCACCAGAATTTGGTGATTTTTGCACATGCAATGTTTTAAATCCAACGACTTTTATTTTGATAACACTTATCCCAAAGCTCCTCGCGCCATATCACGGAAGTCGCGAGGTTCTGGCCTATGGGTTCTGTTTACGATTCAAACTGCATGTGTTTTTTTTAGCTCCAGCAAAAGTCAGTGAACACTCTAAGGAAAATACTTTAAGTCATAGAATTTCAAAGGGATTGGCAGTTAACCAACTGAGTCAACTGAGCATTACTCTGCAACGAAATGCTCCCTTTTATCAGCTAAAACTCCAGTTTAAATAATGGCATTTCCACTGCCACGGCCACTGCCTCCTCAGCTTCCAAAGCACTTGCACCGAGCTATAGATTGTCAACAGGGAGCCGTCAGAGCTGTGCGTTTCAATGGTAAGACAAATGCCATGCATGCCGACTACACTCTGTAGAGTAGCATCATCTTATGCTAAGATTAGCTATAGCAAAAAACATGACTTGAATTTCCCTTTGGGGATCAATAAAGTATCTATCTATCTATGATTTGCCTAAGTTCAGTTGTGCATTAGAGATACAACTTTCTCTTCCCTCAGCCGATGGGAACTATCTGTTGACGTGTGGCAGCGACAAGTCGTTGAAGCTTTGGAGTGTCTCTAGGGGAACCTTACTAAAGACCTACAGTGGCCATGGTTACGAGGTGCTGGATGCAGATGGGTGAGTACTGTGATGTTAAAGGTGGGAATACTTATTTGTTGCAGTTTGATCAAGCCTTATCCAATTAATGGTTCATGTTGTCACGTCTATGCTTTACATTCATGTCATCCTCCTTGTGTGACAAACAGTGATGAAGCTCACCTCACAGGAGTGCTTTGCTTCTCCTGCACTAGGCATGCTCACCAATCAGAATTGGCCCAACTTCAAGCGAAATTTGGAATATTAAACTGAAGCGAATAAGAAAACATCCAATAAGATATTTCCTCTCTAGTGTCTGATACTCACTTCTCCCTCTCTGCGCTTCAGGTCTTACGACAACAGTCAGCTCTGTTCCTGCAGCTCAGATAAGACGGTGATCCTGTGGGATGTGGCATCAGGACAAGTGACCCGCAAACTGAGAGGCCACGCCGGAGTGAGTGAGCTACCCCTGTGGCCATACGGTTATGTGAAGTCACTTACATTCATTTGTATTTTTTTTTTTTTTTAAACTTTGTGTCCTGCTGCTGTTCCCAGAAAGTCAACTGTGTGCGGTTCAATGAGGAGGCTTCGGTGATACTGTCAGGTAAGGAAACTTGGGAGTTCATCCCAGACAACGTACAGCAGGGGTCTCAAACTCAAATGAGCTGGGGGCCAATTCTGCCAACGTCATCTGATTGGAGGGCCGGCTATTTCTGAAAATGCAATGTTCTTTTTTTTCAAATACCACACAAAACTGCAAACAGAAAGTGCAAGTGTTTTTATCTAGTTTTAGACACCTGTGCTAGGAACCTTAGCTTATAAATAAAATAATGATAAAATAAATATTAATACAAATTATAAAATAAATGAAAAACATTAAAACAGGTATGTGTGTGTGTGTTTCACACCAAATAAAAATATTTCCTCTCATAACTTTTTTAAACCTGGCAAACTAGGCATCAGGGTTAAGAAAGCCATTGCCAACACCATTGGATTTTTATATCAAAATTTCAAAAGGCCATGGCTTGAAAGTGGTCAGAGATAAAAAATGTAAAAATCTTTGAGTAAAACAAAAGTTTATGAAGGGGGTAAATTTACCCATCTAATTTGTCACTGGATGGCAAGCACCTCAAATGATGCACCTTTCAGTAAATACTGGATGAACATATTTAAGCAGGTTTACTTTCCTTTTTTCATATTACCCACATAACAAATTAACAGGAAAACACCTAAGATGTATACCAACACCTAAGATGTTGTGGTTTAGTAATAGATTACTACAATATAGGCCTATAATAAAGTATTCTGGTCAAACAGTTCCTATCGCGGGTAATCTGCAGTACCCAGAAGTTCGCATCATATTGCGGGTGACTTTGTAGTTCTTTAGAGCCCTATTTCTACTAGCCCTGCTGTCTGTACCACATCCATTACGGACACTATCATCACGATTACCACTGCAACCTCCAAGCTATGTTGGGCAGAGGGTCGAAACAAGCATGGTATGCTTAGTGGACACCGTTGTATACACGCACCTCCATTCACAGACGCACTGTGACTATTCTTCTTCAGAATTAGAATAGGTGAATAACATAGCTTACCTAAGACTTCATCACACGTGAACGTTTTTCAACATTTGGTGTAGGCCTATTTCTGCTTAATTTCTGCTTCAATTTCTGCAACACTATGGCCTGCATCGCTTCCGCGTCATTACATATGCACGTCTTTGTGTTTCTCGCGTGTAATACAAGTATTTCCTGAAAAACTTTGCGCGAGCGATTTTGGGTTTGAATCAAGCTCTGGATGTCTTGCACATAGTGGAGCAGAGTAGGCCTACAAATGAGATTTGTCACCGTACCTGGATCTATCGTCTATTTTAAGCAGTATCGTTGTTTGTCGCAATTAATAGCCTCAAGGGCCGGATTACATTATTATTTTGTCATACGTCGCGGGCCGGAATTGGGCAGGACGCGGGCCGGGTGTTTGAGACCCCTGACGTATAGTATGTGAGCAAGCACCACAGACTGCACTGTACTTACACAGACTCACCTGATGTCTAGGTTCCATTGACGGGACAGTACGATGTTGGGACACCCGCTCACGGAGATTCGAGCCCATTCAGATTCTGGACGACGCCCGGGATGGAGTCAGCAGCCTCATGGTGTGCGAACACGAAATCCTAACTGGGTCAGTACCACAGTCACATTGGACTCTGAAGCCGACATCACCGGCCTCTTGATTGTATAGCACTCGTGCTTCACTCTTAGAGGCCTACAGCTGCCTACAGTATGGTTATATGGTGAGTGAAATGACTGATCACACTTCTAACGGTCTTGGACGGTGTCTCTCTCCTGTAGCTCTGTGGATGGGAGAGTGAGGCATTATGACCTGCGCATGGGGCAGCTCCATGTAGACTTCATCAGCAGTAAGTAGTGTCTTTACACTGTGCATCTTAACACAAGTCGCTGTTTACACAACACAATACACCCAGGGCTAACTGTAGTGTCGCACATTAGAGGCTGATGAACTGATACACTGTTTGCTCATCAGCTGCTTGTATCATTGTGTAACGTGTGTGTCTGTGTGTGTATACCAGGCCCCATCACCTGTGTGTGCTTCAGTCAGGATGGGCAGTGCACGCTCTCCTCCAGCCTGGACTCCACGGTGCGTCTGCTGGACAAGAACACGGGCGAGATGCTGGGAGAGTGAGTGCACACTCTCACCACACACACCTCCTGCTCCTGTGTCCATCTCTCTCTCGCTCTCTCTGAATCTATTCCACCGTCTGTATTCCATTTTGAATTTCCCCTTGGGGATCAATAAAGTATCTATCTATCTATCTATCTATCTATCTATCTATCTAGTCCTTCTAGAGAGAATAGTTTGCAGTCAATATTGCCTCTTTATAAACCTCCACTCCATGATGTGCATTCCCAAGGCATTTACAGTTGCACAGAAAACAACATTGAGCTAATGGTAACTTGAGGACAAACAAACAAAAAGAAAAGTTTTAAAGTCGATATTTTATAGAGCAAAGTGTCTGCATTGGTTTTGAACATCTCAATTAGAAACCGTGTAGGAGCTAATTGAAAAGGGCCTACAGTCATGCTCCAGCTGGTTTTCCCACAGTCACCACATCTCTGTACATCCCTCTACTGTGTGTCTCTGGGAACAGGTACACGGGTCACCAGAACAAGAGCTACAAGCTGGACTGCTGCCTCTCCAGTAAAGACACACACGTGCTGAGCTGCTCAGAGGATGGCCATGTGTACTACTGGGATCTAGTAGAGGTGAGAAGGATGTGACGTTGGCTGGCCATGTGTACTACTGGGATCTAGTAGAGGTGAGAAGGATGTGACGTAGGCTGTGACGTAGGACGGCCATGTGTACTACTGGGATCTAGTATAGATGAGAAGGATGTGACGTAGGCTGACAAGGAATAGAGTTGTGAATACAATTTTAAAATGTATATTCAATATATAACCAAGGAAACAAATAAGGTTGGGCGATTGATAAGGCAGAGCGTTAAACGTAAACCTTTAGAGGTTAAAACCATTGTGACAAGCACCTCTGCTTTCTTCACCTCAGGGATCCATCACGCTGAAGCTGCCCGTGGGCAAAGGGGTTGTCCAATCACTTTCGTTTCATCCAACGGAGCCCTACCTTCTCACAGCAACAGAGGGACGTGTTCAGGTTTGGGGGGCAGAAGAACCAGAGGACGCAAATGAAGAGGGCATGGAGCCTCAAGAATAATGAAGGATGTGACATTCAGTTTGGGGGTAAATTGGATATTACTTGATGGTGAACAGTGGCCTTCCTGAATGTTCCGGTAACTGTTGTGAATAGTTTGTTTACCTACTTATTTTTAAAGCAGTGAATAAAGTTCTTTATATAAAAAAAAAGTGTATTTTTTTTTTTTTGTTGTATCTGATGAAGGGTCTTGGCCCTGAAACATGTGAAAGGTGGTACATTTTTTTCTCCATCCAGCACCTAGAGTTTATCTGCTCTGGATGTCCGTGCCCTTTGTTGACTTTTACATCAACTATTTAATGGGGTCATTTGAAACAATCATAAATAAACCTCTATATTTGCCAGAACTAGATTGCATGTCAGTAGTTAAGTCAAAGTAGAAAAATACAGAAATCCAGATATTTCTCTCTCTACTGCCCACTTGTATCTACTGGACCAGACCTCATTTAGGGTGATTTAGTAGACCCAAACACCTTTCAGAAATGGATCAAACCTGACCCTTTCTAAAGCCAAAGTATGCTGTAACAGTCAGAGATGATCCATACGAGTACTCCCCAACTAGGCGCCACGTCATTTCTGTAAACAAGACCTGTAAAAGCGTAGAAAACAATAGTACCAGCATACAACTGACTAGCTTTTCTTTTAGTAAATCTTATGGTTCAGTTTCAAGGATTATGAGAGAGCGTCATATAGCCTATTTCAACTGGTTCTGCAAAATCTGTGGGACTAGACTACAAATTCTATTTGTACTTGTACTCTGCACAATGAAAAGTTGAATCTAATCTAATCTACAGTAAATTACCATATGTAACCACCTCATGCACTACAACAGTGTTTCAGTTCTCCCAAAAGTCTTTTATTCACCTTTATCAAAACTCGTTCACTGCTAATCACACTGTTCAGCCTGGGTGCTTTAAAGCTTTGGAAGAAATAAACAACCAAATCGATAGGAGTTAAACTGCCTGTGGAAGCAGCTTTTAGCTTCATTAGTATTATAAAAAAGAAAGAAAGAAAAAAGACAACCAATTTACATAAATTCCTGTGTGTTTGCATTCATGTAGAGCATTTAAGTTAATGATATCGGGTAATGGGAACCATTAATTAGACCAGAAACTTGATTCATTTCATCAGTGCTTATAGTTTACGTCCTAAAAAGAGGGATTAATAAATTAATAAATTACTCAATTGATCGATCCATCACTACACTGTTTGACCACAGCTATGTCTAGAGTGTTCAAGTGGACCTATATTTGTGATCTTAGCTTTCATCACAAATTCTTCCTGAGCAACACTTGCACAGCCATGCATGGAAATTCAGACAAGCACACACGGACACACACTCACACATTATACCACCTGCCACAATATCAGGAACCATATATATATATATATATATATATATATATATATATATATATATATATATATATATATATATATATATATATATATATATATATATATATATTATATATATATATATATATAGACAGACATAACAGTCACCCCCAGGTCGACTTCCACTAGGCTTAAAAAAAATAAACAGTGTGAATGGCGAGCCATTGGCAAAACCACAAGATGCAGGTCACAACAGGCCATCTGTGAATAACCGTTGGATGTATGAAGACCATGTTATGGACAGTGAGCATGTTCCCCAGAGACCCGAGAGTGGATTTCAGTCTTTGCTGATGGCAATCTACTGTCCAGAGTGTCTATATTTCAATTCATGTACTTGGTGTTTTGTTTAAAAAAAAAAAAAAAAAAAAAAAAAAAAAAAGAAGCATCTTAGAAAAACACACTTGACCTCGAGAGCAGCGAATTCACACGCATGGACACAAACACACACACACACACACACACAGTCTTCACCTTCTTTGGCTCTTTCATGTGGGTGGTCAATAGAAGGGTTTTAGAGACTGAAAGAGGGTCCTTGTGGTCAGCCTGCGGGCTGGTGAAGCTGGCGGGGGAGGGCTGTGGGTCTCTGGGCAGTTGCGGGTGGCGGTAGTGGTGGTATATGGTTGGAGGGCTGTGATGTTTACGTGCGGCGGGTCTTGGGCCTCTTGGCTTGGCGTTTGGCCTCGTCTATGGCCAGGCTGTCCCCGCTGGTCTGGCTCAGGGAGCGCACGCCCTGGACACGGTTTGCCAGCAGCAGCAGCAGAGGGATCACCTGGAAGAGGACAGAGAGGAAGGCACAACAGCGTCAGCTTAGGCTCCCTTGTGGAAGTCAAGGTTTACCCTCAAACCTTTACTTTAAGGATTCATTTTGAAATAGAAATGCTAACCAACATCAGCTTTGATTCCCTTTGATTTCACTTCATTTAATAATAATAATTTTAAAAATCATTATATTTGACTTATTTTCCCAGAGATCTTATAACCCAGGACCAAACAGAGGCACCACTTTTATAATGATATCAAACAGATGTGTAATTTCCCAAAAATTAATAAATACAAATGAGATGTAAAAGGACTGGAAGAATACCTTCTCATGGTTGTATGCTGCTAGCAGGATTAATAACGTCAGAGGAAGGGCAATGTAGGATCCCTGAGCCACATCCTGGTCAGGGACTTTCCTCTGAAAGACGAAAAACAACAACAGAGTTTAACAACTCCATTTCCAACATGATCATTAAAACACTCATACATAAGTGCACGCACGCACGTCGCACACACTACCTGATGGTCAAGATATTCCTATAGATAAGGTATTGTAATAAAAGGGGCAGGGGAGCAAGATGGCCTTGTTGTGGGGCTCACCGTGGGTTTGAAGTTGAGGGTGACGTGCTTGTGGTAGCCGGTGGAGGTGAAGGACACCTGGGGGAGGGTGTAGTCAAACTGGGAGCGGGACAGACTGGTGTCCAGCATCAACACGTAGCTCTGCAGAGACCAGGAACAACAGGCAGCGACAGTGTTAGAGCAGGGGCAACAACATGACCTCTGACACTAGATATGGGGTTCACAGGGACAGTGTTAGAGCAGGGGCAACAACATGACCTCTGACACTAGATATGGGGTTCACAGGGACAGTGTTAGAGCAGGGGCAACAACATGACCTCTGACACTAGATATGGGGTTCACATGGAAAGTGTTAGAGCAGGGGCAACAACATGACCTCTGACACTAGATATGGGGTTCGCAGGGGCAACAACATGACCTCTGACACTAGATATGGGGTTCACAGTGTTAGAGAAGGGGCAACAACATGACCTCTGACACTAGATATGGGGTTCACAGGGACAGTGTTAGAGCAGGGGCAACAACATGACCTCTGACACTAGATATGGGGTTCACATGGAAAGGGCAACAACATGACCTCTGACACTAGATATGGGGTTCGCAGGGGCAACAACATGACCTCTGACGCTAGATATGGGGTTCACAGTGTTAGAGCAGGGGCAACAACATGGGGTTACAACAACAACATGACCTCTGACACTAGATATGGGGTTCACAGTGTTTAGAGCAGGGGCAACAACATGACCTCTGACACTAGATAGGGGGTTCACAGCAGCAAACAGTACCAAACACATACAATCGTTTGAGGGCCGCAGGGATAATACAAATTTTTATGTTTTTAAATCTAAAAAATATCTTTTGACGGGGAAAAAAAGACAGACTCTTCAGAGCGATACAATTACAGTCCAACTAAATTTCCATTAAAAAAAAACCATTAAGCTCAAAAATGGAATGTCCAACCAAATCAAACACTCGTTAAATGAAGGCCATACCTCTCCGTCCCTCTTTAGCGGAGTGAAGTGGAAGAAGAAGGACTGTCCAAGCGACACACTCTGGACGGGGTTGTCCAGATTGTCATTCTTATACAGCTTCACCTGACAGATGAAAGACAAAGACAGATATGACAATCCAAACACAAATATGCTCTTTTAAAGGCTTTGTGTCAGATATGACAATCCAAACAAATATACTCTTTTAAAGGCTTCATGTTATTGGATACAAGATGTCTACTCACATACATTCAGTAGTTACAAATCAAGACAAATACGTCAGGTGTTTAAAACAAAGTACAAAGTGGAGTACAACAGAGTATAAAGTATTCATTACTGGTAACAATGTTACGTCATACGTTGCAAGTACCACTTGCAAAGCCACAGAACCACGCGGTGCTTGTAGGGGACTGCACTTACCCAGAGAGAGGCCAGGTGTTCAGGAGGGGTGATGATGTTACCGCTGAGGTCAAACTGGTTGATCTGTCGGAACGCAATGATGTGGACGCCCTCGACGTCATTGCTGGCAACCTACAGTCATCCGATAACAACACAACACAAAACAAAAATTACACCACAAAACAAAAGAGAAGAACATGTTTAAATCACTGGAATGAAATTGCATGGGGTATGGAGGGACTCATGACACATGAGGATGAACACATGTTCCTCCATAGCAGTTTGTCCAGAGCGATCGATCCCATGATGACTCTTGGTGCTCACCTCGATGGATCGGTGCTGGGGAAGAGCTCGCTCGATGTGCTCGTTGCCCTCGGCCCGGAGCCGGATCAGGTACCTGCATCCAGGCTGCAGACAAGCATCAGGCACCATACATCATCAAATAGTCAGACTGGACAGCAAAATGATATACTATTGCTGATATAACAAAATGATACACTGACTATTACTAGCAAAATGATATACCGTTTCTGCCAAAACAAAATGTGCTGTGGGCAGGAGAAGGCGAAATTGCACAAGCAGTGTGACAAAAACACACCAGTCTGCACTAACGTGACTGACTGCTGGCTGCTCAACTGCTCCGTGTTGCTGCTGTTACTGTGAGATATAAGAGTATAACTGATCAGCTGCTTCTCTTTCTCCTTCTTTAGCAGGGGTGCTACTCACCAGCAGGCCGCGCAGTCTGAAGCGTCCGTCGTCGTCGGTGACCGTGTCCTCGCTGTAGAGGCTGCACTCGGCCTGGCCCACCGCCTCCACGGCCACGCCCGGCTCCGCGTCGCCGCTCAGGGACTGAACCGAGCCATAGCAGCTACAAAGGGTCAAAGGTTAAAGGTGAGGGTTGATGAAGGATCAAAACAGTCGCTCATGTGGATAGAGCATGCTGTATGAGAAAGTCAAAGAGTACTTAGTTGAAAGTGTACTTATTGTTTAGGGGCGCGTTTCCCAAAACCATAGTTGTTAACTAAGTTAGCAACTTTGTTGGTTGCAATGCAATTTCCCATTGCCAACCAACTTTGGTTTTGGGAAACGAACCCCAGTAAAGTTTAACTAACATATTGTTTACATGGAAACATCACTTAAAATAATGTCAATGAATTATTTGTCTACCTGCAAAGTCATTTTCCAACTTAAAAGTCCTCGCCAGCCTGTTACTGGCCAGCGTTCTCCTACATTCTTGTCTGACAGTCAGTAGCGTGAGAGGGCTCTTACCTGTAGGCCGTCTTGAAGCCGGTGATGGTGATCTGGAGGTTCTGTCCCTCCTCGATGGTGATCATCTGGGAGGCGGGCTCAAAGCGGAACTCCTTCATCATGGGCTTGAAGTAGTACTGACCTGGGCTCTGGAACAAAGACGAGGGGATATGGGACAAGGATGTAAGAAAAGAAAATCTCTCTCTCTCTCTCTCTCTCTCTCTCTCTCTCTCTCTCTCTCTCTCTCTCTCTCTCTCTCTCTCTCTCTCAACAAGTAGGTATAAATTAAAAAGGTCAATGGACCTCATTCAGGACTACATAAGATTGATTTGGAAGCTATACTATCTATTACCTATGTAGTCCATCAAACAGGTCAATGGAATAGCTCATCCCAGTGCATACATAAGATTGATTTGGAAGCTATACTATCTATTACCTATGTAGTCCATCAAACACCAACACATTTTCATAAAATAGCTTCTATCCCAGTGCATACATACTCAATTCAATGGACTATATGCCACAGAGGGCTGTTTCAGCCAGCACATTTATTTCCAGATGGAGAGTCAGCAAAGGCATCTTCAGTTATATTCTGCTCCTTTCATGTTCACTCAGTCACTAAACATTCTTGTTTATGCCCAACAGTGCAACTCTTTATTCAATTTCGACACACACGCATAGATCCTTCAGCATTATGACGTGCTCATTCACTGGGTGTAACACCCAGCTGGGCACATGTAATCAGGTGCGCTAAAACAATGCAGGTGATGGTCAATCGGAAATGTTGGCTGAAAAGCCTTCCAGGAAGTGCGTGGCATGTAGGCAATACTCAATTCACAACACACACACACACACACACACACACACACACACACACACACACACACACACAACAAAGCACTGAGTGATGACTACTGTTGCTCATGTCAGACACAGAGGGGGACACAACTGGTATCAGCGCCGCTACCACATGACCACATGGGTCATTTCCAGGTCTCACCCCATCGCACATCCACTCGCTTCCCATCGCTCTCTCTACCGTCCTGGGGCGCGCTTCCCAAAACCATAGTACCAAGTTCCCAAAGCCAAACAAACAAAGTTGCTAACAGGTTAGCAACTATGGTTTTGGGGAAACGCGCCCCTGTCCGATTAAAAGGCATAAAAAGCCCCCCTCCCCCCCAAAAAAAAACAAAATATTTAAAAATTAGAAAGAAGAGATGGTGAGTGTTGTTACCAGGTTGTTGAAGGTGAGGAGGCCCGATTCCTGTGTGAGGAGGTTGGAGCGGAAGTTTCCGCCGCTGAGCGAGAGCAGGACTCCAGGGAGGGGCAGACCTTCCTCCGACTTGATCTGCACACGACCACAAGGGACAGTGAAACGAGTGAGTTCACCTCACAAGGACGTAAAGAGCAGCTAATTACTGCCGAGAGTTACAATCTTCTGTTCTGAAATCTGTCTGCTTTGAAGATGATTAAAGGTTTTAAGACGCAATGCATTCCGAGACGGTAGTCTATGTATATGCATGACAAATAAAATCTCTCCTAATTAATTTCAACAGAATCTTCTGCAACATTAAAAAAAGAATGTACACCTCAGGAAATGAATAAGTAAATCTACCATAGCAGCCTTAACTGCATTGCTTGGACACACAGAGGAAAATGATGTGTGTAAATATACACTTGGTCAACACCATGAGGCATTTGCTGCTGGTGTGAATGTGAGGTACCTCAAAGGTGACCCCTGCCAGGGCGAAGGCCTTGAAGTCTCCCGCGGCGCCCTCCACCGGGGTCAGGACGAAGCCCTCCTTACTGGCGCTGATGTCATACTCCTGGTCACTGTGCAGCGGGCCCACACTGGACAGAGCAGTCGTAGGAGAAAAAGACAGACAGACAAGTGAGCAGGGTGTGCATGGCTCATTAGACCGTCATAGATACAGACGTTATAGTGACTTTAAGCTCAATGATGAGAGCTACTGTGCATTTCATTTAGGCACGCCATAATCGGAATCTTGAGAGTGTAACTTTTACTTCTACATAGAACTGGTGGAGTTGCCCAGTTGTGCTGGCTTAGGGGTTACAATTGTCAGGAGAGGTCTTACTTTCATAAATATTACAATTGTCAGGAGTGGTCTTACTTACATAAATATTACAATTGTCAGGAGTGGTCTTACTTACATAAATATTTAAGCACTTTTTTTTCTGTAAAATGTTGTATATAAAAAAGTGGCATCATCATATCAGCAGGTGAGTGCTGTAACTGACCTGTAGGCCCCGTTGTCGTCGGTGAGCACCGTGACGACAGGCTCGGCTACTCCCTTCTTGCTGATGGAGATCTCCACGCCCTGCAGCTCCGGAGACACGCGGCCGTCCATGAAGAGACCGGCCCGGCCCACGATGTTCACCGTCCTGCCTGGACACGACTCTGTGGAGATGAGGGAAAGAAAAAAACAAAAACAAAACACAGACTTTCTAAAGGCCCAAAACACAGACTTTCTAAAGGCCCAAAACACAGACTTTCTAAAGGCCCAAAACACAGACTTTCTAAAGGCCCGACTGAAATAAGTCACACAAATAACAAAGTACATAGTCCGGTCAGGTGCATAGTCCGGTACATAGTCCACTCCGGCGTTCATGAGGCGACGTACCCCCAGTGATGGTGGCCTCCACTTCCGGTGGGTAGAAGAGAAGCTCCGTGGATGACGGGGTCACTGTGATCTTCTCTCCAGATCTGCAGGACAACATGGGACAGCGCCGTCACAGTGAGCTGGACGATCATGACACTACACCTAAAACACCAATAGTCTAACCCCCATAAATAGTATAGCCATGTTACACTCGGCTTTGAACACCCATGCAGACAGCACCGCGTCTCTTTCTAGAGTCTGGTTGGAGTCCACTTTCTTAACTTGGAATGGTTTATGATGGGTTAATGTTCAGATTCAGGGTCCGGTGGCGTTACCTGGCCCAGTAGGAGAACTCGTAGTGGAAGGGTCCGGTGAGCTCGTCGGCCTTCTCCTGCATGGCGGGGCTCTCGTCCTCACCGCGACGTTCGCGCTCCTGCCGCCTCAGAGCGATCTCCTGCAGCTGCTGCTCCTGACGCTGCTCCTCCTGGGAGCGCAGGGGGCCAAGCACCAGGGCCGGCTCGCTCTCGATGGACGACCTGACACACACACACACACACACACACACACACACACACACACACACACATAATGGACTACACACACACACACACACATTTCACACAGACAAACATGGGACTGGAATTTTTCTGGAGACAAACATGGTGGAATTTGTCGGAAGTGATAAGCACGTCAAAAACTCAAAAAATAATCAAAACGCCGTGTGAAAACAGTGCTAGAAATTAAAATAGAATGCGGCAAAGTTGACAGGTGCCACAGGTGTCAAGTTGTGAGCATCCACGTAGTCACGCACGAGCACTTTTCAATCCTAATTTGATCGATAATTTAAGGGTTTCCTAGGCGACTCACTTGAGGGTGACCGTCACGTCCAGCATTTTGTCTGTGGTGATGAGGCCGGTCATGTGATGGCGGATGGCTGTGAGGGTCAGAATGCTGGGAGCAGACCTGTGACGCAGAGGCACATGACCAAGAACAATACATGTCAGTTCTAATTCTTTTCCACTGATCTACTGGCCATTCGAAACTCACTGAACCGCAGTTACATACGTAACCATAATTTTTCCAAGAATAATATAGGTCAGTTTTTCAGGGATCTCAGCTCAATTCAGCTCAGCTAATCAGCTCAATCAAAAGTAGGTTTCAGCTGTTCAACATCCACTGTAGGGCTTGCAACATCGAGATGGTTTTTCTTCAAGTGAAGACACATGCGAGTCTTAAGCAAGATCTGAACTAGACTTGTTTAAACATTTCCTCATGTTGTAGTGGGCAAGATCAGCGATCACCGTGTCCTGTTACAAAACATGGCTGCGGTGGCAACACAAATGTTATAAGGAAGTGAGTCATACGTACGTGTCATAGGTGTAATAGTCCTGCTCAAACTGGTGACAGGAGCGAGGGGTCACTTTATAGACACCTGCAGAGATGAGACACAATATGATTGGTTACAAAGGAGGGCGCTTCTGGTTAGAACAGAAGACTACAAACCAAATATTTACATAAATATAAAAAGTTTAGTTATATTTTCATATTTCTGCACCTGGTTTGGAAAGGCAAAAGCGGTTGATGCCCTTGGAGAGATTGTAAACACCAACATTCTCAGGCTTGTCGGTGACATCTTGGAAAAACTCCTGTAGAATCAAAAGGGTAGGGTACACAACTTAGCAAACGGACCAACTGCATCATGGGAAAGCTTTACACAGCAGTAAAAAGCCCAAAGCCCTTATAAGCTCACAAGCTCATCTTAACAGGCAAGGGGAAAACTAAAAGAGCAGAAGCCGTCCGACAAACAGTGCTAAATTAAAAAGGCTCTAAATGGACACTTGCTGATGGTGAGTTCAGACTGCTCGGACGGACGTGCTCGCTCTGTTGACCCCATCGGAGGCTCTCGGCGGCTCCGGTCGGACCCTTACCAGCGTGATGGCGTGGGAGAGGGAGCAACGCAGGATGTAGCCGTTCTGTTTGAACTCCACGCCCATGACGTCGGCGTCCAGCACCTCCACCTCCAGAGACTTGTTCTTCCAGCACCACTCCTCCTGGGACACGCTCGCTACGACAGGACGAGAGCACCGCGGTCACACTCAGACACGATGCAAACACACACTTCCACCGCGGTCACACTCAGTCATGACGCACACACACACGCAAACACACACTTCCACCACGGTCACACTCAGTCACAACTCTCACACACACACACACACACACACACACACACACACACACACACTTCTGTCTAACTTTGCTTTAGAACACTATGCTAACTTGCTACGAGACAGGACATCACACCAACACTCAGGCAAAAACATTGATTCGTCTAACACTATTGATTTGTGAGCCAGCTTTGCACAGTCTTAGTCATTTTGTGGATTTAGTCATTTTGCATTTCATTTGAGTGTGTTATTTTAATTGACATGTCCTTACAGTTTATGGGGTCCAGCTACTATCAATGCAATATTTTATTTTCAACCCAGCGTACGCCAGCAAAAACATCTTACTCTGATTCGGTTTTGACATCGACTCCAGGAACCCCGATAATGAAAACAAGAACATTACAGTCCAAATTCATCAGACCATCCACAGCTCCCTTACCTTTGTATTTTCCGGGGAGGACGTCGTCGAAGGAGAAGGTGAGCGTCTCGCTGCTGCCGGACAGCTGCACGACGCGCTTCTCGCCCTGCCTGCTGATGGGCTGCAGGGTCACCGTCAGGTCATCACACGCCACTGCAGTAGAGCAGGCCCAGACGGACAGACCGTTATAAAAACACACACACACAGACCATCACACACACACGCACAGACCATCACACACACAAACAGCCAAACAGCTAGAGCATCTCACACACAAACTCAGATAGACAGACTGTCTCACACACACACAGACAGACAGTCACACACACTTATATCCATCAGACTAAATTTACGACATGGTCCTAATGGAGTGGAGGCACAACTCTATTAGCTTTATGAGTGTCCTGGCCAGCCCACACACACACACACACACACACACAGGGAATGAACACAGATGGGAACACAGCTGGGATATTACAGGCTGCTGTCATTTACAGTAACTGTTCCTGTTCCTTCGCTTGTTTATGTTCTTCCTGACCCCTCAACTACCAAGAGCTGGTACTGAGTGACCACATCGTCCTCATCAGGTGCACAAGTGTTGGGTGAGCGGGGGGCTCTTGCCTAGGCAGGACACTTTGCCGGTCACAGTGGCCATGAACTGGGTGAAGAGCAGGTCGTTGAGCGGCCGGTCCACCAAGGAGATGTCCAGCGCCGCGGGCAACAGGGCCAGTCCAGCCCTCACCTCCGCATCGGGGAGAGTCACCTGAGCAGGGAGGAGCAAGCACAGACACACACACGAACACACACACACACGCACGCACACACAATCAGCAAAGCTTACTTTGGGGCTACCAGTATATGTATGTGCGGGGCAAATAATCGATGATCATACACAACCGTTGTACTGCGTTAAATTTTGTGCATTTGTCAAATTTTTACTAATCTTACTCTCATCAGTAATATTCACCCTTTTAAAAAAAAAATGAGAGATGTCAGTCATGTAGGCACAGCAGCCTGTGTGTTGTGGGGTCCTACCTGTATACTGTAGTCTCCTGGTCTGGCCTGGAAGCAGAACGCCCCCATGTGGTCACTCTCGGTAGTGCGGGCGGCAGCCTTGTCTTGACCGCTGGGGGTGAGGGTGACCTTGTAGCGACCTTGCTGCTTCATGCCCTCGGGGAGGCGAGAGACAGCAATGCGCCCACACACACTAAAACTGGAGGGAGTAACACACACACACATAGATATTTGTATGTGCGAAATACATGCATATAGTGTATAAGTAAAATATATATCAATGTAATGGCCCCATTAAGATGCAGACAACTATAAAACTGAATAAGTTCAATAATATGTGATAAATGAATAGACTGTGGCATATTAACAAACTTGGGCAGATGAAAATGCACCATCTAATTTGCGCATCAGGTATTAGGCACATATAGTACGTGTGATATATCTACTAAATGCCGAAATGCCTCAAATGTTAGAATTAACAGATCTCCACAGAAGAGTTCATGATGTTCTGAGGCAGAGGTCTCACCACTCACCCTGCAGTGATGATGTCGGGGAGCTGGGGTGTGTTGGGGGCGATCTTCACCGTGATCGGCTCAAAGAACATGAGGTCCTTCTGTGTGCGGATGGTGTAGGTCCCCGTGGTCATGTTCTCCAGTCTGAACGAACCGTCGTCTTTGGTCAACACTGTAGAGGGAGGACAAATAAAACAACTTTATGGGGCTGCTCACCTCAGCAATACATCAGATGTTATTGACACCTTCTCAGAATCACATCTTCATCTTTATATGACAGGGATGGGGAGCTGCAAAGCATTATCTAAAAAAAGAGTTATAGTCCCTATCAACAACAACAGCCAGGCCACGCAGGTGCGGTATTGGAGCGCTCTGTATGCTGCAACAATTAGCTTCTCTATAACCAATGGAACTGGCCACACTGGTCAACCAATCTTCTAAAACTATTTTTATGCTTCGTGAACGGAGCGCTTCAATTGTGCATCTGGTGAAGCCCGAGTGTTCCTTATCTAAAACTAGCATATTAGAAAAGGCGTATGTTGCCTTGTTCCTGTAGCCACAGATGATTCAAACACGTGATGCAAACATCCAAAACCAAAACGACGTTCACCACATCCCCCCGACTCACCTTTGATCTGGTTGTTAAGGGTGACGGTGGCGTCGGGCACGCCCTCGCCCTCCTGGCTGTTCAGCACGCGGCCCGTCACCGAGAAGCCCATGACCCGGAAGATCGGCTGGAGAAAGAAATCGAGACGAAGGTAAGGCATTGCAACTCTAAATGTGCGATTCTATATAAAAAAAATGTCATTTTAAATGTTCATATAAAAAACTACAGCCTACAAAAATTATTTAATGCAATCCCGTTTTGGTGTGGTCTAACTTGAAACCAAATATCAAACAGAGTGGCCCTCACCTCCAGTTTCAGACTGTTGTGCTCAACCCTGAAGTCCATCCTGGACGGGGCCACATCGAACGTGATTCTCTCGCCCCTGTAGTAGGGCACCTGCAACACACCAGGACCACATCAGCCTTCATCTCCCAAGCGCAGTGAGTCACTTTCACTGGTACACAGATTCATCTCTACTATATGTCAGTACCCATCTTTCTAACACATGCATGAAAAGGCTCCCCACTTAGAACATCTGAGCCATTTACACGCTCATGTCTTACTAGAGGTGTTCCATTTTTCATACAGCTGTTTTGCAGAGTTCCACTATGTTTAGCGTCTAAACAAACCAATTTCTCCTGGACACCACCACCATGTGTTGCTCATATAGCTGTTTTGCAGAGTTTCAATATGTTTAGCGTCTAAACAAACCAATTTCTCCTGGACACCACCACCATGTGTTGCTCATATAGCTGTTTTGCAGAGTTCCAAAATGTTTAGCGTCTAAACAAACCAATTTCTCCTGGACACCACCACCTTGTGTTGCTCATGTAGCTGTTTTGCAGAGTTCCAATATGTTTAACGTCTAAACAAACCAATTTCTCCTGGACACCACCACCTTGTGTTGCTCATGTAGGTGTTTGTTTTCCCAATAGTGGCCATGTAGTACAAGTATAAGTATATATACTTTTTTGATCCTGTGAGGGAAATTTGGTCCCTGCATTTATCCCAATCCATGAATTAGTGAAACACACTCAGCACACAGTGAACACACAGTGAGGTGAAGCACACACTAATCCCGGCGCCTTGTGAGCTGCCTGCAACAACAGCTGGCGGTTTCGGGGGAGCAGTGAAGGGTTAGGTGCCTTGCTCAAGGGCATTTCAGCCGTGCCTACTGGTCGGGGTTCGAACAGGCAACCCTCCGGTTACGAGTCCGAAGCGCTAACCAGTGGGCCACGGCTGCCCCCATCTCACCAGGGTGTAGGCCCTGCTTGCTTGACACTTCTCTATTTCTCCTCTAGGTGTATGAGGCAGGCTGTTGGGCTCACCAGGGTGTAGGCACCGCTGCCCAGCGAGGGGAAGCTGAAGGCTCCGTCCTCCCCCGACTGAGCGCTGCACAGGAAGGCCAGCGCGTCGTCGTCCAGCATCACGCCGTTCACCGGAGCCATGCTGCAGCCACTCACGTCCTGCCAGGAGGGGAGCAGGGGGCAGTCACGTTACAAATACAAACAAACAAACAAAAAACAAAAAACAACCACATCACAAAACAAACAAAAACAATCAAACACCACAAACACAAAAAAAAAGACCACATCAATTAACAAACAAATCCCACTCATCATGAGATTAAAATCATGTGGGAAACTATTTCCTTGTAGGATACTATAGACTAGGGACATGGAAAGGAGCACTTTGAAAAAGAAACAAGCAGTGTAGTCTGGTGCGGTGGTACCGAGTGGCTAAGGAGCTGGGCTAGCATGCAGTTTTGTGCCCTTGAGCAAGGCACTTAATCCCGAGTCGCTCCGGGGACAATGGCCTTTGGATAAAGGCGTCTGCTAAACGAATAAGTGTGTCAGTGTGTCTCATCTCTGGTTCCGACTGGTCACCGCGGTAGCAGTGTAAATATTAATAAGCCATGCAGGTGTTGGGATTCCTTTCTGCTTATCATAACACACCAAGGCCAGAGCGCCGAGATCAATGGCTTTAATCCTCCGGAGCAAAGTGCACTATCGTCCCCCACCTTCATTAGCCTTTGGCTTATGTTCTTTTGTTAGCACAATTCAATCAATGGTTTCTGAAAATCATTCTCCAACATGAGACTAATGCACAGATTACCAGCCAGGCCCTAACTAACATTTGTACAGCACAAGTGAAGTGGCAATCTTGCAAGATTGCACAACAAGAAACAAATACAATTGACCTTTGACCCCTGGCCACCCCTCACCTCTTTCTTCACGGTGGCTGAGAAGAGCAGGAAGGACACCCCCTTCATGGGCTCGCCGTCGCTGCGCACCTCTCCCGACACGTCGTAGCCGACCACCACCAAGGCCTCGGCAGCAGGAGCGTTGGCGTTGGACACTCGCACTGAGGTGGACTTCTACAGCACACCCAATAGAACAACACACACATCTCTTTAGAGAACACACACTTTCACCATATTTAGCACTATATATATATATATATATATATATATATATATATATATATATATATATATATATATATATATATATATATATATATATATATATATGTATGTATGTATGTATGTATGTATGTATATATACAGCGGGGAAAATAAGTATTGGACACGTCAACATTTTTTTCAAGTATATTTCCAATGAGGCTATTTGCATGAAATTTTCACCAGACATAGTATTAACTCAGATAATCCACCCATATAAAAAAAAATCCAAACGTTAAAGTCCATAGGTAGAGTTATGTGTAATAAAGTGGAATGACACAGGAAAAAAAGTATTGAACACACCTGCTGAAATTTCTTAAATACTTTGAGGAAAAGCCTTTATTCGTAATGACAGCTTCAAGGCATTTCCTGTATGACAAAACTAATCAGTCACAGTATTCTGGTGTGATTTTGGCCCATTCTTTTAAACAGTTCAATTTTGCCCTCGCCTGACCAGAATACATTCTCTCAGTATTTCATAGGATTGTCCAAATGTTGTGTAGTAAACTTTCAATGAGCTTTCACATGTTTTTCTTCAGCAATAGTCATGCGGGATGAGCGTGCATAGAGGCCATGGCGGTGAAGTGCATTACCTATGATTTTTTCTGTACCAATTGTACCTGCTGCCTCCAAATCTTTCTGGAGCTTTCTCCAAGTGGTCCTTGGCTCTTGGGCTACTCTTCTGACTATCCTTCTGACTTCCTGGTCAGAAATATTGCGAGGAGATCCTGTGCATGGCCAGTTGATGATGCAGTGATGTTCCTTCCACTTGCAGGTAATGGCTCCAATACTGCTTGCTGGATGATTCTGAAGTTTTTAAGTGCATCTGTAACCTGTTCCATTGATATGTTTTGCAACAATAAGGTTGCAAAGGTCTTGGGAGAGCTCTTTGCTTTTACCAATCATGAAATGTTTTTTGTGTGACCTTGGTAACAAAAAAACTTTTTATAGTCCACCAGTATGTACTAACCCAGCTTATATTAATTTGCACTGATAGGAGGGATAATTTCTCTAACTACTTATAGATTCCAGTTTGTTCCTTGCCATTCCTTGCCTTTGTGTACTGCTTTTTCTTCGCGTGTTCAATACTTTTTCCCTGTGCCATTCCACTTTTTTACTCATAACTCTACTTTTAGACATTAATGTTTGGATTTTTATATATGTGTGGATTACCTAAGTTAATACTAATGTCCGGTGAAAATTTCATGCGAATAGCCTCACTGGAAGTATACTTACTGAAAAAAAAATGTTGACGTGTTCAATACTTATTTTCCCCGCTGTATATAGCACTTGGTTTTGTAACCTAGAGTAGAGGTGTGAGTATAGGATATATTGTTTAGTAAATTAGTTAAGGTGCTGTATTTCAGTGCAGGGGTCAAGCGATGGATAATTCTACCTGTTCCAAAGTCCAAGACTCATGGGATGCAGTGATCTCATAGTTTCCAGGTAGCACTTTAAAGAATGTGTACCTGTCAGACAAATATGAACAAATATATTAAATGAAATAAACAAATAAAGCTAGACATCCTTTAAGACCTTTACATCTCCTTTTCCACCCACGTTCCTTTTTTCATAAAAGTCATCAACACAAAATAAGCACACATACAGACACACAGACACACACACACAGTCAGTATGAACAGGATGGCGGTGGGCACTCACTTTCCTCCAGGCTGTGTGAGCACTGTCTGCAGACTGCCATCGGCTCCATCCTTCTGCAGACTCACCTCCACCCCAGCTGGACCCAGCAGCTGGCCTTTACTCAGGACCTACAGCACACGCACACACACACACACACACACACACACACACACAACAAAGGGTTAACAGTACTCACACTGAAAGGGCATCCAGCTCTACTCAGACCAATTAACAAGAATTACTCAGTAGAATGAGTGCAAAGACAAGAAACCATCAGTAACCAGAAAACTAACAGGTTACAGCGGTGGGTACATTTGAAAAAACGGAGCGCTTCAATTTTGCATCCGGTGTAGCCCGGCTGTGAGACATCCATACATCCTCATCGGTGTCTCCTGTGACCAGGGACGCAAGACCACCAGCAGCACCACTACTTCTACATGACTATCTAGGACAAGAGAATGTCATGACGTGTATGCGTGTGGTACTTATAACCGCACTAACATGTCCTCGTCGCACTGTATCTTGATTGTTGTTGTTTTTTTGTAAGTCGCTTCGGATAAGAGCATCAGCTGAAGGACTAAATGTAAATGTGACACGAGTGGCCCCCTCACCGTTCCTGAGACGGAGAAGCCGGTGAAGATGAAGTTGATGTCCTGCTCTTTGGTGCAGATGTCCGTCACGCCGTCCACATGGAGGTCCACACTGGTCGGCTCTGGAGACACAGACACAGAAGCTCGTTCACCTTCTACACGCTCCTTTACCTCCACCGGTGTTCTCAAGATGGAGACATAAGATCAAAGAAAGACACCCGGCAACCTATAACAATTAGGTTAGCAACCGCTGAAAGGAGTCAAGGAGAATGTGTAAGTCAGTGTTTTTCAACCTTTTTTGTGCCACGGCACAGTTTTGACACTTAAAATGTCCCACGGCACACTAACATCCTGTGTGAAGAAAAAATAAACATACCATAGCCTAAAATTTCAAATAATACACAAATATGGCCTTATTATGGCTTCTATGCAAGACCTGCTCAATAAAACAAGCGCCCTCTGTTTCATTTGTAGGTGACTATCTAATCTAATTTAATTGTTTTTATGAACTGTATATGTGATGATTCTGTGAATACTGAATATGGGGCCACCGTTGAACAATGCCTGCATACCACAAATAGTGCAGTCATACAATCAATGAGAGCATGTGGTTATAAATTCTTTGATGCAACATATGCTTTTCTGGACCAGTGAGTGACATTTGGGTAATTTTCTGCGGCACACCTGATGATCTCTCACGGCACACTAGTGTGCCCCGGCATAGTGGTTGAAAAACACTGCTCTAGGCTATGCCTATTTAAATTCATCTTTCAATGCTTCAACAGCCCCTGTATGTTAATACATTATTTAGGCTAGTACAGACTGAAAAGACAAACAATCAAATTGTGCCGTTGTCTGCATAGGCACAGTGGTTGAAAAACACTGGTGTGAGTGAAAGTCAGAAAATATACAGAAAAATGTCAAAGAAATTAAAATGATAGGAAATGAGTACTACAACGCAGACTACACTAAATCCTCTTGATCACTGTTGACAGATGGCAGTTATTGGACTAGCCTAACACTTTCCCAAAAGATTTTCCTTCATTCTCATTAAAGCGGTCTTAGTAAATCATTCCTGTCTTTAGACTATGCAAAGCAGGACATCAGTGCCTTGGTGATGATTCGCCTAGGAGTTAAATCGATGTATTGACCTTAACATTCAAAATGGATAGGACAGTTACTCAAGCTTTAATAGAGAAGAGTTTCTAATAGAGAAGAAAGCAAAGTGACTGTTTCAGAGATTCACTGGGTGTCAACATCACTGAGTTGAGGTGACATTAATGATATTAAGTGTCTGTTTGATGGAGTAAGCATGGCAACATTATGAGTACTTACCAAAGCTCCAACCCAACGGTGGCTCAATTTTCAACACATAGTCTCCCTATAATAAAACATCTCAATTATGAACACAAGGCAAGTTTGTGATTCATCTTTACTGAATTGTAGCCTAAACAACAATGGCATTCTATTTATTGCAATCTCCAAATTACAGTGTTCACACACGTCCATGACATCAACACCTTTGACACTTGTGAGTACAGTGTGTATGTGTATGTGTATGTGTGTATCGTTGGCAAATCCAAATCAAAACTCATGTAGGTGTACCTTGTCATAGAGGGGTATCATGAAGTAGCCATTGATTGGAGCACAATCTGTTTGGTACTTTAGAGATCCTTGTTTGGTGTACAACTTAATCTAGAAACAACAGTTCAAATACACATCACATTTGCACTAGATTTCAGGATATGTTATTTACATACAGAAAGAAGAATGGTAAAATGGTAAATGGACTGCATTTATACAGCGATTTTTTTGACTCCTGCGAGCACCCTAGGCGCCTTACAGTATCATGGTTCACATTCACCCATTCAAACACCAATGAAGAACTAATATTCTTTATAATCTTTACATACAGAAAGAATAACTAATATGTTAATTCATCCTTGGGATCCTAAAATATCTGACACAGCAGGAAGTCTTTTGGTATTGGTCATGGTGGTCAGGATCTAGTTAAGATGAGGTACAGTAAGTGGAGATAAAAGATGTGTTATGCCCATACTCATTCAGATAAAAGTACTTATATGCGACCATAGTTGTCAACACTGAGCTTTGAAAATAAGGGAGATTTCCCGGGTTTCTCACGCAGAATACGGGAAAACATTCGTCCCCCAACGTTGGAAGGGTTGCAGTATTAGTCCGTTTCATAATTGCAAGCTCGTGCATTGGTCAGCTAAACAATACAACAAAGTAGCCTACTTTATTTACGCCTAACAGCCTATATTAATTTGGTCAACTTTATACAGCCCTAGCAAGGCTAAAATTCTGTAGCCTAATCGATGGCCCTGTGCGCTGTCATTCTTTCTCCTGCGCAAACAAAATGTGTGCGTTCCAAGTAACCTAGTGCGTAATTCTTAATAAAGTTGAACAAATGCATTTGGTTATTTTAGAGAGAAAATATAAATAGCCTGTCATGCAGTTTATGGGCTACAGTGCAGAGTTGGGAAGTTATGGTAGGCCAACTTGGAGTGAATATACAAACAGGGGGAATTCTTTCTCTACTCGTAGCTGAGTAGACTGGTAGGCCGATACACACAGTGCGTGCGGCCGTACACTATACAGGTGCCACTCAATCGTGCTCTCACGACAACCACACCGTCATCTTAAATAGTCTCACTGTCCCCTTCAAGCAAGCAAAACGATGCTTTGAAAACATCTGTTTCGTTGGAAAGGCAAGGGTGTAGCAAAAGGACAACAGTACAGAGACTGACAAGTCCGATGGTAGAGCTAATGTTATGAGATTGTTAAAATACGGGATATTTACGGGAAAATATTAAAACGGGAAGACAGCGGGAAAAAAGACGGGAGGGTTGACAGCTATGTATGCGACCTAAAATGATCTTCTCAAAACTACAATTATCCTGCAACTGTAAACTGTTGACACACGTTTTGCTCTTGTATATCGATTTGCATTTCAGAATCTTGGTCGAGGATGTTAAGCTTAATTGGTAAATCCACTAAACTGCAGATACTGACACATAAACTGGCCTTTCCTAATGCCCGTGCTATAGGCACTGGCTGTCATTCATTTCCAGAGGGTGGGTTTTCTCTGTAATAATCCTATTATGAAGAAGCAACCGTCTACTCTCGACTCAGCATGAGGGGATTTAAATTTTAAACAGGGACTACATCAAATGCCTTGGTGACCACATGGCAATGTATTTCAGCGCTCGTTTTTTTAATAAAATTATGTGTACGTATTTCACAATGTTTTACGAGAAGGATTACACCAGCTGAGCAGGGTACCTGATAACGATAACGTTAGCAGCTACTAGTTTAACCGCCCTATCTACTGTCACTGACATGAGCTGAGCTTCCACAAACTAGTTGGAGCTTTACTAGCTTGCAAAACGCAATGTTATTCATAAATTATGTCCGGATGATTTTGGGTCTAGCACCAAAACGATTTGCTATGCTAAATCATAACAAACATTTGCTTGCTGGCACACTACACCAAGTGAAATCCAAGCTATATGACTGATCCTACATTTGGCATTAGCGTTAGCTAATTTAGCTAGTGAGTAGGCAAGCTAGATTAAATATAGCGTCAAGGCTAACAGTTAGCTGTTATATGGCTCCTTTCAGGAAAATAAAGACAGAAACTCCAGCTACCATTAACATCACTACCACGACAAACTAAAAAAGGAAGGTGGCGAGAAAATCAAACAAATATGCATGTTACAAAACTAAATGATGACTTGATTAAATTGCAAACTGACAAGTTAGCGAGCTACCAATAGCCACAAACGCTTCCTGTTTGATACGTAACGTAACTTACCTCAATGAGAGAATAATTTATTTCTACGTCAGACTTCACAAAGCCCCCACATGCCACAACGATGTCATCTGCTGAAATCGTTAACGCCACATAATGGGAACAGATTATGAACATCAAAATAAAACACTTTGCCATTGCTACTTATTTTGCACCCCAACCAAAGGAGGTCGACAAGCTAAACCTCTACCCGGCAACCACGCTGCCTCGGGATCAGTCGAACGAACGACAATAAGCAACGAGAGCAACATTGAATATCCCAAATATCCGGCTTTACAGGAAATCTAACATTTGTCAACATAAAAGCCTGCTTGAGAGCAGCGCAGGGGCAACATTTTCAAAATGATTTGTACAGCATATGGATTTCGTTGAAAAGTGGATGCCACTTATCGATGAACCTTGGTGTTTTCCCTGGCATTAAATAATAGTTCAAGTTCAAGTTTATTGTCATGTACTCGTAAAAAATATTTATCAGTAGCCTACTTAAATAATCAAACACTTCAGTTTAGTCTGTTACTCTGTCCACATTGAACTCAATAGGAGTTTAGAACCCTTAATCTTACATTTCAGAACAGATTAGTAATCAAGGATCTTTGTAACGTTACATGGTTCAACGCAGGTCAGCCTCAATGTATCGTCAGAGCCCATCTTATTAGACATTCTCTGGTATCGTTTAAGTTGATATTTGTGAAATTGAGCACTTCCTTTAATGACATTTACGGAGTCTTACTTCACGCCAACAGAATGACTGAGGGGACTAGCGCC